>NC_135964.1:10028287-10328287 GCF_053455715.1 Rhinoraja longicauda
CCTCAAAAAATTCCAGAAGATTAGTCAAGCATGATTTCCCCTTCGTAAATCCATACTGAATCGGAACGGTCCTGTTACTGCTATCCAAATGCTCCGCAATTTCGTCTTTTATAATTCACTCCAGCATCTTTCCCACCACTGATGTCAGACTAACTGGTCTATAATTTCCCGTTTTCTCTCTCCCTCCTTTCTTAATAAGTGGGATAACATTAGCTACCCTCCAATCCACAGGAACAGATCCTGCATTTATAGAACATTGGAAAATGATCACCAATGCGTCCACAATTCCTAGCGCCACCTCCTTAAGTACCGTGGGATGCAGACCATCAGGCCCTGGGGATTTATCAGCCTTCAGTCCATCAGTCTACCCAACACCATTTCCTGCCTAATGTGGATTTCCTTCAGTTCCTCCGTCACACTAGGATCTCTGGCCACTTGAAAATCTGGGAGATTGTTTGTATCTTCCTTAGTGAAGACTGATCCAAAGTACCGGTTTAACCCGTCTGCCATTTCCTTGTTCCCCATAATAAATTCCCCAGCTTCTGTCTTTAAGGGACCCACATTTGCCTTGACTATTTTTTTCCTCTTCACATACCTAAAAAAGCTTTTACTACCCTCCTTTATATTATTGGCTAGTTTACCCTCGTACCTCATCTTTTTTCCCCGCATTGCCTTTTTAGTTGTCTTCTGTTGATCTTTAAAAGAGTCCCAATCCTCTGGCTTCCCACTCTTCTTTGCTATGTTATACTTCTTCCCTTTTATTTTTATGCTGTCCTTGACTTCCCTTGTCAGCCACGGGTGCCTCTTACTCCCCTTAGAATCTTTCCTCCTCTTTGGGATAAATTGATCCTGCAACTTTTGCATTATTCCCCAGAATATCTGCCATTGCTGTTCCACCGTCTTTCCTGCTCGGGCCTCCTTCCAGTCAAATTTGGCCAGCTCCTGCCTCATGCCTCTGTAATCCCCTTTGCTATACTGTAATACTGACACTTCCGATTTTCCCTTCTGCCTCTCAATTTGTAGAGCAAAACTTGTCACACATGGGCAAGTCGACAGTGTTCTCCGTTCTCGACGCCAAGACCTCGTTCTGGCAAATTCCCCTGGACCAGAAATCATCTCTGCTCACTACTTTCAGCACATCCGTCGGACGGTACAGATTCTTGCGGATGCCGTTCGGGATTAACGCGGCCAGTGAAGTGTTTCAACGCTCTATGGAGCAGCTCTTCGACAGATACCCCTGTGCGATTGTTGTCGATTACATTATTGTGGCAGGTAAGGACATGCAGGAGCACAATGTTAACTTAAGGAAGGTACTCAATCGTGCCAGGGAGGTACATTTAAAACTCAACCCCAACAAGTGCAGGTTCCGTGTCAACAAGGTGACCGATGTGGGACATGTTTTCACCAGTGAGGGCCTCAAGGCTGATCCTGAGAAGACAGCAGCCATCAGTGAGATGGCAGTACCGACTGGCGACACCAGCCTGCAGAGGTTCCTGGGCATGGTGAACTATCTTGGCAAGTTTATTCCTTACTTTAGCGAACTCTCCGCTCCACTGCGACAGTTTACTCACAAAGACATTGCATGGACATGACATGAGCAACAACAGCGAGCTTTTGACACTCTCAGACACCTGATGTCGTGTCCTCCCACCCTGGCATATTTCAACGTCAATCGACCAGTTACGCTGACCTGCAACGCATCCCAGCACGGCCTTGGCGCTGCATGCCTGCAGGATGGCCAGCCCATTGCTTATGCCTCAAGGACCATGACAGACGTGGAGACACGCTATGCACAAATCGAGAAAGAACTGCTGGCAGTTGTCTTCGCTTGCGAAAAGTTCAATTACTACATTTTCGGCAAGACTGCCATTGTGGAGACTGATCACCAACCACTGATTTCCATACTGAACAAAACACTCCATGCTGCCCTGTGGATGCTGCTGCCTCTCCAAAAATACCACATGACACTCATTTACAAACCCGGCCAGGACTTGCACCTGGCTGACCCCAGGACATGCACCTGGCTGACCCCAGGACATGCACCTGGCTGACCCCAGGGCATGCACCTGGCTGACACCAGGACATGCACCTGGCGCCCAAGAAGACCTAGAACCAGCATGCTGCTGAGAAGGATTGTTTTGACGTAATGATGGTCGATCATCTCCCCTCGCCTTTAAAAAAATATATATTTTTAAAATCAAAAATATTTATTCAAATATTAAAATAATATATACAATACAATAAAACCAAAACAGAACCCACCACCAGAATATTATACAAACAATATACCAATTGAAACTATTATACAATTATATTACAATCCCCATCCAGGATACATGTCCCGCGGTGCCCAACGGTCCCGGAAATCCTCCAGGGTGCCCGTGGACAGCGCATAGTCCCTCTCCAACACCACCCGGGCACGGATGTAACCCCGGAAAAGGGGTAGGCAGCTGGCTCGGGCAGAGCCGTCTCCCCTGGTCTTGTCTGGACGTGTTAGTGGCGCACACGGCGGAGGGCGACATTTCGCAGTCGCTCGCGTCCAACGTCTGATGTCCAGACAAACTCGTACCACCCTTCCCGTTACAAGGCAACTACTGCAGCCCCGTGTTTACGAGCCCCAATCTGTTCAAGCACAGCTGCAACACAAACGGCAGATCCAGAAGGCGTACTACGACAGGTCTAGCCGTCCTCTCCAGCCTCTGTCGGAGGGTCAGACGGTTCGTCTGCAGACCCAGAAGAGTCATGATCGGCTGGGCGTAGTTAGTGGGAGCTGCCAGGAGCCGCGGTCCTATCTTGTCCAATCGGATGGATGAACCTACCGGCGGAACAGAAAACACATTCTACCAGTGAATGAGCCGGAGCCATCTCAGCAGCATCCTCATGGCTACACTGAGGTCACAGATGGCATGTTATGGACCAATGGAGGCCAGGCGTCGGCCAACCGCAAGCTGGTCTTACACCAACAAAGGAGCCTCTGGTGCCGGTGGTGAAATCACCCATAAAATCACCTATAAAGTCACCCGTGATGTCACCGGTGCAGTCTCCTGTGCAAAAGGCTGTTGCGAGACCAGTGCCGTTTGAACCACCACCTACGGTGCTGCCAACTACAACGGGTACAGTGGAGGGCCTGTATCGTACTCGTGCAGGACGGGTCTGTAAGCCCAATCCCAAGTACCAAGACTGTGCCTAGATACTTACAATGGACTCTGATTAATTACAGTCCTTACCGTTCCCTTTCTTACTCAATTTGTATCCTCCTCTGCTTAGTGTTTGTTGTAGTTGCTAAGCTTCACTGGTGGACTACACTGGTACACTACTGCACTGGTGGACTTTAGGAGGAGAGGAGCACCCCTGAAACCTGTCTCCATCAATGGTGTGGATGTGCAGTTTACCAAGGAGTACAAATACCTTGCAATGTACCTGGACAGTAAAATGGTTTGGTCCAGGAACGCTGAGGCCCTGTACAAGAAGGGACAGAGTCGGCTGTGCTTTTTGAGGCTCTGCTCCTTCAACATCTGCAGTAAGATGCTGCAGATGTTTGACCAATCGGTGGTAGCCAGTGCCATCTTCTTTGCTGTCATGTGCTGGGGCAGCAGGGCGAAGGCCGTGGACACCAACAGGATTAACAAACTCATCGGGAAGGCTGGCTCTATCCTGGGGGTGGAGTTGGGGACCATGGGAGGTGGTCATGGAGGGAAAGATGCTCCTCAAACTGCAGAGCATCTTGGACAATACAGCTCACCCCCTCCATGACTCACTGGTCAACCTGAGGAGAACCTTCAGCAACAGATTGGTTCCATCAAGATGCCGCACAGAACACCACAGGAGATCCTTCTTCCCTGTGGCTATCAAACTGTACAACTCCTCCCCCTTCTGTAGTGGGGTAGACTGACTCACCCCCCCCCCCCCCTCCCCCCCCCCCCCCCCCCCAATCTTTGCACCTCCCCAATCCTTTCCACTCACCACTTTAATTTCATGTATCTTGTGTTTTTATGACTGTTGGCAAATCAATTTGAATTTCACTCCTGGGATAAATAAAGTTCCATCGTAACGTATCGTATCGAATCGTATTGTATTAACAGGTGTAAGAAGAGTAATAAATGCCATCCTTGCCTCGATGCTGGAAGCTGAATCAAACTGCTGGAAGAACTGAATGGGTCCAGAAACGTATGAGGCCGAGGGGTGGGATTGCTGACATTTTACATCGAGAACCCTGTATCACGACTGCATGTTTTGTTCAGAACAACAGTGAGAGGAAATCGGTGTCAGGAAATAGTGACAGAAAGGTGGTTGCAAGAACCAAACGACCTTTAGCTGAATGTTTTACAGGGTTTTGATGTTTCAGAGGGAATAGAGAGGAAGGGGAAAGAAACATGGGAGTTACTCTACTAACCGGGGAGAATGTCACAGCGCCACTCAGAGAGGACATGGGTTTTTTTTTTTAATCAAAAATATTTATTCAAATATTAAAATAATATATACAATACAATAAAACCAAAACAGAACCCACCACCAGAATACTATATAAACAAATATACCAATTGAAACTATTATACAATTATATTACAATCCCCATCCAGATACACAGAGAGGACATGTTGGAGGGTTCATCCACAGTGGTGATATGGGTAGAGTTTTGAAAAAAAAAAGCTGTAAGTATTCTCATGACTGTAATATATTGCCTCCAATAGCCAGTGAGAGCTACAGGAGTTGATATAGTATGTAAAAAAAAGACACAAAGTGCGGAGTAACTCAGCGGGTCAGGCAGCATCTTTGGAGAACATGAACAGGTGAAGTTTCAGGTGGGGACCCTTCTTCAGACCGGTATATTGAGTACAGTACAGTATATTTATAGATGCCTAAGCAACTAGTTTGACGTAGTGGGTGACTTTAACCGCCCCAAGGACTGACACACGAGGAACTGCAGATGATGGTTTACAAAAACAGATAACTGAGTGTTTGAGTAACTCAGCAGATCAAGCAGCATCTCTGGATCTCTGCCGAGTTAATCCAGCTCGGGAGGGTGCACTGGGTGCAGTTGTTATTTGGCAAGTCCACATCCGCCCCGACACGGGAGCTTCGACTGCGGGTGGAAGACCAGTGGAGCGAGAGTCAGGACCAGCATGCTCTGGAAATGAACAGGGATAAGGATGGCAAAGTAAGGGATTATAGAGGTCAAAAAGGGAAATGAAGCACATGCTGGGATGAAATCAGACAAGGCATTTGAGGAATATAAAGCAAGGGGGAAAGAAATCAAGAGGGTGATTAGAAGGGCCAGACGGAGCCACACAATAGTTTTGGTGAGTCAGATTAGTTTATTACTGCCATGCGTTCTGAGGTACAATCAGAAGCTTTTTTGTTGCACACTATCCAGTCAACGAAAAGGCTGTTTACAGTCAAGCTGTTCACAGTGTACAGATACAGCATAAAGGGAATAACGTTTAGTGCAACATCAAGTCTGATAATGTCTGATTAAAGATAGTTCAAAGGTCTCCAAAGATAGTTCAAAGGTCTCCAACGCCCTTGAATCTGAAGGCGTGCGTTTTCCAACTTCTGTATCTCTTGCCTTATGTGAGAGGGGAGAAGAGGGGATGTCTGGGGCGAGTTGTGTTCATTCCCAGAGATTCTGTCTGACCCGCTGAGTTACTCCGGATTTTTTGTGTCTATCTCATTCTCAAAAGGTTGAATTTGGCCCACGTTCGTTTTAAATGTTTGCTCTGACTATTTATTTTCAATGACATGCTCGCTGTCCCACATTATTCTGTTTCTGGGATGCAATGTTACGGAAATTACCCCCCTCGGTTGTCTTCAATCGCCCCGACACGGGAGCTTCGACTGCGGGTGGTTCGACTGCCCCGACCGCGGGAGGGAAGGAGGGGAGAAGATGAAACGTTATTGCTTTCTACCACAGTGCGCTGTAGTGGATATTCATGTTAACTTTTATGGATTTGTGTGTGTGTTGTTGCTTTTTGATAATGACTGTATGGCAAATCAAATTCCTTGTATGTTTTTACATACTTGGCTAATAAATTACATTACATTACAATTGCAATACAACGTTTAGTACATCAGACACTAGTCTGCACACAGCGGCAGCGCCAGGCTCTGCTCCAAACGCGCCATACCTTTCCAAAAGGTAGACACAAAATGCTGGAGTAACTCAGCATCTCTGGAGAGAAGGAATGGGTGACGTTTCGGGTCCAGACCATTTTTCAGACACTTTACCAAACTATACCTTCGATTTGTACCAGCACCTGCAGTTATTTTCTTATACCTTTCCAAAAACTTCGACTTGTCAAGTGCACATTTCTTTCTCGACTCCCTTTCTCTTTCAAATGTAAATCCCACCAAACCAAAGCGGGGAACGGTCAAACTCCGGACCGGCGGCTGTTTCATGCTGAGGTTAAGACTTCACCCACACCTCGCCCCCACGACCTGACACAGGGGCGGGTGGATAAGCAACGTCCAAAGCGGAGCTGTTGTGAAAGTGAGCAGATGCACCCCGCTCGGCGACGCACCGGTATCGTGGGCACTGACACTCCTCCCTAGTCCCACTCCATTAGTCCAAACTCGCCTGCTGCTGCAGCCAGTATATTGTAAGGTTAGTTTGTTTGGCCGATCTCCCCGCTCCTCCAGCCCATGCAAGCACCAGTCCAGGGGAGAAGAACCATGCTTTGATCGTTCAGGTATTGTCATTTCTGTGGGGGTTTTTTTTGGTGGTGTATGTTTGTTGTGTTGTCTGCCATTGGCGTGAATTCTCAGGGGGGAGGCGAGGCGAGGCTGCGAGGATGCCGATTGACATTGGGGTTATGTTTAACAAGAGCCCGCTGTGAAATCGTTTACACTTTTCACATTGCCCGCTGCAATTACACTTTCCACCTGCCTTGGGGCAAGTCGTTCCACTTTTGGAGCAAACCAGAACCAGGGTGTATCATCTGAGCGCAGTTTACTGACGATGATTATTCATAATTGTGGCGAAATCATGTCGAACGCGATTGACTGAAAAGGAGCAGTGGCTTTTTGTTTCAGCAATGATATACTTTATTCGTAGAGCACACGGTAATCCAATTGGGACTTTGTATAATCTTCGTTCATGGCAATCTTATAATATTTAGAAATTAAGAACAGGGTGGAACCGTTGGGCCCAAAGTCTCCTGCATTGGTCTAGCACCCTTCCCTTCCCCACTCCCCGTCTCCTCCCCCCCCCCCCCCCACTCACCCACTCCATCCCTCCTCATTCCCCCCCCCTCCTCCCCTCAACCCGGGCATCAGTCAGACCCCTCACAACAACCCCCCTCCCCTGCAAGAGGTTAATGTATATTAATAGATATACAATATAAGGCAAATGTGGGTCTCTTGAAGACAGAAGCGGGGGAATTTATTATGGGGAACAAGGAAATGGCAGACGAGTTGAACCGGTACTTTGGATCTGTCTTCACTAAGGAAGATACAAACAATCTCCCAGATGTTCTAGTGGCCAGAGATCCTAGGGTGACGGAGGAACTGAAGGAATCCACATTAGGCAGGAAATGGTGTTGGGTAGACCGATGGGACTGAAGGCTGATAAATCCCCAGGGCCTGATGGTCTGCATCCCAGGGTACTTAAGGAGGTGGCTCTAGAAATTGTGGATGCATTGGTGATCATTTTCCAATGTTCTATAGATTCAGGATCAGTTCCTGTGGATTGGAGGGTAGCTAATGTTATCCCACTTTTTAAGAAAGGAAGGAGAGAGAAAATGGGAAATTATAGACCAGTTAGTCTGACATCAGTGGTGGGGAAGATGCTGGAGTCAATTATAAAAGACGAAATTGCGGAGCATTTGGATAGCAGTAACAGGATCGTTCCGAGTCAGCATGGATTTACGAAGGGGAAATCATGCTTGACTAATCTTCTGGAATTTTGTGAGGATGTAACTAGGAAAATTGACAGGGGAGAGCCAGTGGATGTGGTGTACCTCGACTTTCAGAAAGCCTTCGACAAGGTCCCACATAGTGGGCAAAATTAGAGCTCATGGTATTGGAGGTAGAGTACTGACATGGATAGAAAATTGGTTGACAGACAGAAAGCAATGGGTCCCTTTCAGAATGGCAGGCAATGACTAGTGGGGTACCGCAAGGCTCGGTGCTGGGATCGCAGCTATTTACAATATACATTAATGACTTGGATGAAGGGATTAAAAGTGACATTAGCAGATTTGCAGATGATACAAAGCTGGGTGGTAGTGTGAACTGTGAGGAAGATGCTATGAGGTTGCAGGGTGACGGACAGGTTGTGTGAGTGGGCGGATGCATGGCAGATGCAGTTTAATGTGGATAAGTGTGAGGTTATCCACTTTGGTGGTAAGAATAGGAAGGCAGATTATTATCTGAATGGTGTCATAGTTAGGAAAAGGGGACGTACAACGAGATCTGGGTGTCCTAGTGCATCAGTCACTGAAAGGAAGCATGCAGATACAGCAGGCAGTGAAGAAAGCCAATGGAATGTTGGCCTTCATAACAAGAGGAGTTGTGTATAGGAGCAAAGAGGTCCTTCTGCAGTTGTACAGGGCCCTAGTGAGACTGAACCTGGAGTACTGTGTGCAGTTTTGGTCTCCAAATTTGAGGAAGGATATTCTTGCTGTTGAGGGCGTGCAGCGTAGGTTTACTAGGTTAATTCCTGGAATGGCAGGACTATCATATGTTGAAAGACTGGAGTGACTAGGCTTGTATACACTGGAATTTAGAAGGATGAAAGGGGATCTTATCGAAACATATAAGATTATTAAGGGGTTGGACACTTTAGACGCAGGAAACATGTTCCCAATGTTGGGGGAGTCCAGAACCAGGGGCCACAGTTTAAGAATAAGGAGTAGGCCATTTAGAACGGAGATGAGGAAAAACTTTTTCAGTCAGAGAGTTGTAAATCTGTGTAATTCTCTGCCTCAGAAGGCAGTGGAGGACAATTCTCTGAATGCATTCAAGAGAGAGCTAGATAGAGCTCTTAAGGATAGCGGAGTCAGAGGGTATGGGGAGAAGGCAGGAACGGGGTACTGATTGAGAATGATCAGCCATGATCACATTTAATGGCGGTGCTGGCTCGAAGGGCCGAATGTCCTACTCCTGCACCTATTGTCTATTGTCTATAACATTTTATATTCTTACATTATTATATTTTAAGTCTTCTTCTTCCTCCTCCTCCTACTCCTCCCCCTCCTCCTCCTCCTCCTCCTCCTCCTCCTCCTCCTCCTCCTCCTCCTCCTCCTCCTCCTCCTCCTCCTCCTCCTCCTCCTCCTCCTCCTCCTCCTCCTCCTCCTCCTCCTCCTCCTCCTCCTCCTCCTCCTCCTCCTCCTCCTCCTCCTCCTCCTCCTCCTCCTCCTCCTCCTCCTCCTCCTCCTCCTCCTCCTCCTCCTCCTCCTCCTCCTCCTGTGTGTGTGAAGGTAGGTGTGTGGAGGTAGGTGTAGGTGTGTGTGGAGGGTAGGTGTGTATGGAGGGTAGGTGTGTGTGGAGGGTAGGTGTGTGTGGAGGGTAGGTGTGTGTGGAAGGTAGGTGTGTGTGGAAGGTAGGTGTGTGTGGAGGGTAGGTGTGTGTGGAGGGTAGGTGTGTATGGAGTGTAGGTGTGTATGGAGGGTAGGTGTGTGGAGGGTAGGTGTGTATGGGGTAGGTGTATGTGGAGGGTAGGTGTGTGTGGAGGGTAGGTGTGTGTGGAGAGTAGGTGTGTGTGGAGGGTAGGTGTGTGTGGAGGGTAGGTGTGTGTGGAGGGTAGGTGTGTATGGGGTAGGTGTGTATGGAGTGTAGGTGTGTATGGAGGGTAGGTGTGTGTGGAGGGTAGGTGTGTATGGAGTGTAGGTGTGTATGGAGGGTAGGTGTGTGTGGAGGGTAGGTGTGTGTGGAGGGTAGGTGTGTGTGGAGGGTAGGTGTGTATGGGGTAGGTGTATGTGGAGGGTAGGTGTGTGTGGAGGGTAGGTGTGTGTGGAGGGTAGGTGTGTGTGGAGGGTAGGTGTGTGTGGAGGGTAGGTGTGTGTGGAGGGTAGGTGTGTATGGGGTGGGTGTGTATGGAGTGTAGGTGTGTATGGAGGGTAGGTGTGTGTGGAGGGTAGGTGTGTATGGAGTGTAGGTGTGTATGGAGGGTAGGTGTGTGTGGAGGGTAGGTGTGTGTGGAGGGTAGGTGTGTGTGGAGGGTAGGTGTGTGTGGAGGGTAGGTGTGTGTGGAAGGTAGGTGTGTGTATGGGGTAGGTGTGTGTGGAGGGTAGGTGTGTGTGGAGGGTAGGTGTGTGTGGAGGGTAGGTGTGTGTGGAGGGTAGGTGTGTGTGGAGGGTAGGTGTGTGTGGAGGGTAGGTGTGTATGGGGTAGGTGTGTATGGAGTGTAGGTGTGTATGGAGGGTAGGTGTGTGTGGAGGGTAGGTGTGTATGGAGTGTAGGTGTGTATGGAGGGTAGGTGTGTGTGGAGGGTAGGTGTGTGTGGAGGGTAGGTGTGTGTGGAGGGTAGGTGTGTATGGGGTAGGTGTATGTGGAGGGTAGGTGTGTGTGGAGGGTAGGTGTGTGTGGAGGGTAGGTGTGTGTGGAGGGTAGGTGTGTGTGGAGGGTAGGTGTGTGTGGAGGGTAGGTGTGTATGGGGTGGGTGTGTATGGAGTGTAGGTGTGTATGGAGGGTAGGTGTGTGTGGAGGGTAGGTGTGTATGGAGTGTAGGTGTGTATGGAGGGTAGGTGTGTGTGGAGGGTAGGTGTGTGTGGAGGGTAGGTGTGTGTGGAGGGTAGGTGTGTGTGGAGGGTAGGTGTGTGTGGAAGGTAGGTGTGTGTATGGGGTAGGTGTGTGTGGAGGGTAGGTGTGTGTGGAGGGTAGGTGTGTGTGGAGGGTAGGTGTGTGTGGAGGGTAGGTGTGTGTGGAAGGTAGTTGTGTGTATGGGGTAGGTGTGTGTGGAGGGTAGGTGTGTGTGGAGGGTAGGTGCTGAGGCTTTGGCGTGACAGGTTTTTTACAACAGTTTTCACTGCAGAGTATAGATGTGACATCTTGGAAATAATTGTAAGTTGTGAACTGACCCCCGTCAGTTCCATTAAATTAGAAAGTTGCGAAATCATTCTCCTTTATTTATCAAAGGTGGGAAATGGAAATGAAGAAACCATGGTTCAGTCAGATTAATATCTCTCCTGCAATAAATGCATGCGATTGTTATCCCAAGACACCTATATATTGGTGCAACCCGACATAGTGAAGCAAAGTCAACAGAGAATTGTAAAAAGTGACATTGTGGTTTATGTATTAGACTTCCTTTAAAAGTTGAATGTACTGAGCATGTAGTCTACAAATAGATTTCCAGAAAACATTTGGTAAGGTTAGGTTCAAAGTGTCAAATGTTTTTTTAATGTTGTTACAAAAAGTATTTTTATGTCAGTATCACAGGAGGAGCTTGTTGGTACAAATGGAGGATTAACTGCTCTCTGGCAGAAACTAATTCACATTAACTGGTCTTTTTAAATCATTGACTTTATTGCACTCATGTAAAGATAACATCAATAGCTGTTGCAAAATTAACTTCTAGGGCATTTCCAGTACAACATGTTACAAATTTGCCTTCTCGGGAGAGTTAGATTTAGCTCCTAGGGCTAAGGGAATCAAAGGATATGGGAAAAAAAGCGGGGTCCTGATTTTGGATGATCACGGTGGCGCAGCGGTAGAGTTGCTGCCTTACAGCGAATGCAGCGCCGGAGACTCAGGTTCGATCCTGATTACGGGCGCCGTCTGTACGGAGTTTGTACGTTCTCCCCGTGACCTGCGTGGGTTTTCTCCGAGATCTTCGGTTTCCTCCCACACTCCAAAGACATAAGGTATGTAGGTTAATTGACTGGGTAAATGTAAAAATTGTCCCTAGTGTGTGTAGATAGTGTTAATGTGCGGGGATCGCTGGGCGGTGCGGACTTGGTGGGCCGAAAAGGCTTGTTTCCGCGCTGTATCTGAAATATGAAATATTGAATGGCGGTGCTGATTTGGCTTGAAGGATGAAATGGCCTACTCCTGCACCCTATTCTCTATGTTTCTATGTTTCTACTAGAGGTCTGGGTTAAAATTGCAAGACATGATTAATAAGCATACATTTTGCTCAGAGTAGTTCCTAAATTTGAAATTCAGAAGTAGAAATTACTGAGAATAATAGCATTGTTAATGCACTCATCCACCCCCATTAATCTAATTTTGGCAGTAAACGGGTGTCCCCTGTTCTATTTCCCTGCTTTATCCTCATTGCGGTTAAAGGACAAAGCCAACGTTTATCAATCCAATCTCAAGGTGCAAGCAGTTTATTTACTTGCACGTGGGAGAAACACCCTTGAAATACTGGACACACCCTGTCATTAAGGCTTTCTGGATGTCAAGGTTTTTGACCATATCTCTGAGTGTGCTATTGCTTATCCAACTGGTCACCTGACTTCCAGGTACTTTCCCCTGCAACCACAGGAGATTGAACACCTGTCCCAATACCTCCCCCTCGGCTCCGTCCAAGGACTCCGACAGTCCTTTCAGGTGAGGTGGATGTTCACTTGCAACTCCTCCATCTACTGTATCCGCTATTCCAGGTGTGGACTCCTATATATCAGCGAGACCAAACATTTTGCTGAACACTTCCGCTCAGTCCACCTAAACCTACATGATCTCCCGGTTGCTAAACATTTTAACCCCCCTCCCCCCATTCCCACACTAACCTGTCTGTCCTGGGCCTCCTCCACTGTCAGAATGAGGCCCAGCGCAAATTGGAGGAACAATACTTCGTATTTCACTTGGGCAGCTTACAACCCAGTGGTATAAATTGTAACTTCTCTAACTTTAAGTAACCCTTGCTTTCCTTCTCTCTCCATATTTCCCCCTTCCTAGTTCTCTGACCAGTCTGACTGTCCTCAAGATTAAATTTTATCTGTGTGGGCTTTGTTGTCACCTTCCCCTAGCTAGCAATGATCTATTCTACATTTTCCTTGAGCTTTGTCCCCTTTGATGTCTCGTTTTAACACCTTTCCCTTCCATACCTCAGTGTCTCCCTCTCCCCTGCCTCTCAGTGTGAAGAAGGGTCTCGACCGGAAACGTCACCAATTCCTTCTCTCCAGAGATGCTGCCTGACATGCTGAGTTACTCCAGCATTTTACGCCTATCAGTGTAAACCAGCATCTGTAGTTCCTTCCAACACATGGACATCTTACAGGGCCTGATGGTTATTTAAGAGGGGAGAAAAAGAGCATGAAAGAAAGCTTGTGGGGAATATAAAAACTGACTGTAAAAGTTTCTTTAACAATGTAAAAAGGAAAAGATTCGTGAAGATGAATGTTGGTCCCTTACAGTCAGAGACAGGTGAATTTACAATGGAAAACAAGGAAATGGCAGAACAGTTAAATGAGTACTTTGGTTATGTCTTCACTAAGGAAGACACAAACAATTTCCCGGAAATACTAGGGGACCGAGGATCTAGTGGGAGGGAGGAACTGAAGGGAATCCACATTAGTCAGAAAATGGTCTTAGGTAAAATGTTGGGACTGAAGGCAGATAAATCCCCAGGGCCTGATGGTCTGCAACCCAGAGTACTCAAGGAGGTGGCTCTAGAAATTGTGGATGCATTGGTGATCATTCTCCAATGTTCTCTTGGCTCTGGATCAGTTCCTGTGGACTGGAGGGTAGCCAATGTAACTCCACTTTTTAAGAAAGGAGGGAGAGAGAAAACAGGGAATTATAGGCCAGTTAGCCTTGCATCGGTAGTGGGGAAGATGCTTGAGTCGATTATTAAAGATGTTATAGCAGCGCATTTGGAAAGCTGTGACGAGGTCGGTCAAAGTCTTCATGGATTTATGAAGGGGAAATCATGCTTGACTAATCTTTTGGAATTTTTTGAGGATGTAACAAGTAGAATGGATAAGAAAGAGCCGGTGGATGTAGTGTATCTGGACTTTCAAAAAGCCTTCGACAAGGTCCCACACAAGAGATTAGTGTGCAAAATTAGAGCACATGTTATTGGGTGCCGCAAGGTTCGGTGCTGTGAGCCCAGTTATTTGCAATATATATTAACGATTTAGACGAGGGAATTAAATGTAACATCTCTAAGTTTTCGGATGACACAAAGCTGGGTGGCAGTGTGAACTGCGAGGAGGATGCGATGAGACTGCAGGGTGACTTGGATAGGTTGGGTGAGTGGGCAGAAGCATGGCAGATGCAGTATAATGTGGATAAATGTGAGGTTATCCACTTTGGTGGCAAGAACAAGAAGGCAGATTATTATCTGAATGATTAGGAAAGAACTGCAGATGCTGGTTTAAATCGAAGGTAGACGCAAAATGCTGGAGTAACTCAGCGGGTCAGGTAGCATCTCTGGAGAGAAGGAATGGGTGACATTTCTGGGAAACGTCACCCATTCCTTCTCTCCAGAGTTACTGCCTGACCCACTGAGTTATTCCAGCATTTTGTGTCTACCATTATCTGAATGGTGATAAGATTAGGAGAAGGGGAGGTGCAACGAGACCTGGGTGTGCTTGTACATCAGTCACTGGAAGTAAGCATGCAGGTACAGCAGGCAGTGAAGAAAGCTAATGACATGATGGCCTTCATTGAGAGAGGATTTGAGTTTAGGAGCAAGGAGGACCTACTTCAGTTGTACAGAGCCCTGATGAGACTGCACCAGGAGTATTGTGTGCAATTTCGGTCTCCTAATTTGAGGAAGGACATTCTTGCTATTGAGGGAGTACAGCATAGGTTCAGCAGGTTAATTCCCGGGATGGGGGGACTGACATATGATGAAAGAATGGGTAGACTGGGCCCATGGGTCGCTGGAATGAGAGGGGATCTTATCGAAACATATACAATTCTTAGAGGATTGGACAGGGTAGATGCAGGAAAAATGTTCCCGATGTTGGGAGAGTCCAGAACCAGGGGCTCATGGTTTAAGAATAAGGGGTAGGCCATTTAAGACTGAGATGAGGAAAAAACGTTTTCACCCAGAGAGTTGTGAATCTGTGGAATTCTCTGCCACTGAATGCAGTGGAGGCCAATTCACTATATGTTTTCATGAGAAAGTTAGATTTAGCTCTTAGGGCTAAGGGAATCAAGGGATATGGGGAAATAGCCGGAACAGGGTACTGATTTTGGATGATCAGCCATGAACATATTGAATGGCTGTGCTGGCTTTCGGTACATTGGCCTTCATCAATCAGGGTATTCAGTATAGAAGTTAGCATGCTAAGTTACACTTGTACAGGACATTGGTGATGCCACATTTGGAGCATTGTGATCAGTTTTGGTCATCATTCTATAGGAATAATGTCGTTAAGCCGGAAAGAATTCAGTGCATATTTACAAGAATGTTGCAAGGGCTGAGCTATAGGGAAAGATTGAACAGGCTGGGACTTTATAACTTGGATTGTAGGAGATTGCGGGGTGATCTTATAGAGGTGTATAAAATCATAGGTAGGATGAATGCACAAGTATTTTATCCAGAGTAGCGGAATTAAGAACCAGAGGACGTAGGTTTAAGGTTCTAGGGGAAATATTTAACAGGAACTTGAGGGGGCTACTTTGTGACACTGAGGATGGAGGGTTATGGAACAAGTTGTCAGGGGAGGTAGTTAAGGCAGGTACTATAACAATAATTAAGGGACAGACACAAAAAAGTTGGAATAGCTCAGTGGGTCAAGCAGCATCTCTGGAGAAAAGGAATAGGTGAAGTTTCGGGTTGAAACCCTTCTTCAGATATCTGAATTAAAGACATTAAAGACATTTGGACAGGTGCATGGATAGGAAAGGTCTAGAAGGATATTGGCCAAACATGGGTAGGAGGGATTCGCGTAGATGGGGCATGTCATAAGTGATAGGAGTAGAATTAGGCCATTCGGCCCATTGAGTCTACTCCACCATTCAATCATGGCTGGTCCATCTTTCCCTCTTAACCCCATTCTCCTGCCTTCTCCCCATAAACCCTGACACCCGTACTAATCAAGAATCTATCTAGCCCTGCACCCTGGTCCACATGGAAAAGTTCAGCCGAAGAGCCTGTTTCCATGCTGTATAACTCTATGACTCTGCAACTAACTTACTTCTGTAATTTTGTTGCAATTAGAGAGTCAAGGAAGGCTTAGAAGGTGTCTAGATGGGTTGTGTGAATATTGGAACACAGGTGAAGTTGGGCATTGAATGGAAGGGGAGAGAGGGATGAGACAAGATGGGTGCATTGCATCAGGAAGGCTGTTTTGTCAAGCATGCCTGTCAACCAGGCTATTCCCTTTCCTACCTTCTGGGATAATTTGCATGACCTTGAAAGCTTGGATGTTCAGATTGAAGGATAACTTCTTCATTTATATCAGCTGCCTTCCACAACCGGAGTCTCTGCTGTTGGTCAGAGAGCAGTCCTGAACTACTACCTACCTCTTTGGTGACCCTCGGACTATCCTTGATTGGACATTGCTGGCTTTACCATGCACTAAACATTATTCCCATATCATAAGGTTATAAGGTCATAAGTGATAGGAGTAGAATTAGGCCATTCGGCCCATCAAGTCTACTCCGCCATTCATCATGGCTGATCATGTATCTGTACATTGTGAATGGCTCGATTGTAATCATGCATTGTCTTTCTGCTGTCTGGATAGCACGTAAGAAAGGCTTTTCACTGTACATACGGTACAGGTGATGATAAACTAAACTATGATGAAAAGTAGACTCCTGAATCAGTCACTTGTTTCACTCCCCTTGCCCAGTCTATCACAGTCTCCTCACTTCTTGGGTATGAAGAATGAGGGGTGAATGCATCTATATGGGATCGGATGATGGTGCAATACAGTATATGTGTGGCACTTGATATTAGATTGCGTTGTTAAATGGGAACTGAGGGAGAACATAATTTGCACAGGTGAGTTATTTGTGAGCATGGGAAGTGAGTAGGATTAGACTGGGCAGAGTATTAAAGAGAATGGGGCGTGAAGGGAGAGCAGGATTAGACTGGGCAGAGTATTTAAGAGAACGGGGCGTGAAGGGAGGAGGATTAGACTGGGCAGAGTATTAAAGAGAATGGGGCATGAAGGGAGAGGAGGATTAGACTGGGCAGAGTATTAAAGAGTGTGGGGCGAGAGGAGACAGTGGAATGAATAGGGATGGGTGGTGCATTCATAAAAATGGTGATTGAGAGCACAGCAGGAGAGCAGAATCAGACCATTTGATTTATGAAAGGGTGCAAGGAATAAATGGAAGTGGAACTCTAAAATAAAAAATAATTGCAGATGCTGGAAATCTAAAATACTAAGAACAGAAAATGCTGGCATTCATCTGGAGGCGGTTGGACTATTCATGTGTAACAAATGTTGTTTGAATGCTTGCTTTTAATGTTGCTGACAATTAAAATGAAAATCTGCAAAAAAATTACAATTAAAATGTTGACAGTCCTGGGTTTCAATATTTGGTTTTGTGCTTTTGCAGATTTATGAAGTTTAAGTTCCTGATGACATTGGGTGCTGTGAATCCAAATATGTTAGAGCAAGGTTCAAAAAAGTTCACCCTTCCCTTTTCCAGCTTCCATTTGGGATTCGTCCTCTTGACGCTAATGGTATTAACAGTGATGGCTTTAAATGTTCGTCAGTTGAAGGTGCGTAAGATAATGAAACACGATGTCTGTGCTGTATAACTATGAGATTTATGAAACAAGATGACATGGTGGGTACAACAATGTAATGTGTGTTATGGTGACGATGCTGAAAGCTGAGAGCAACATAATTGAGTCTTTTTAAACTAGTGGAATTTCCGTTTAATCACACAAATCGGTAACGGAATTTAAAAGGAAGTTGCAGCATATTACCCGCCTCTTCTCCGTAACCTCTTTAAACCTTTACTTCTCAATTCTGTGATTCTCATCTTCCTTAGCAACCTCCCGTGAGGCACCTTATTAAAGGCGTTATGAAAATCTAGGTATACAACATCTACTGACACTGCTTTGTCTGTCCTGCTATTTACTTCTTCAAAGAATTCCAGCACGTTTGTCAGACAAGACCTCACCTTCACAAAGCCATGCTAACTTCAGCCTATTTTATCTTCTACGTACTCCATAACCTCATCCTTTATAATGGACTCTAATATCTTACCAACTACCAAAGTCAGACTAAGCAGCCTATCATTCACACTATTCTGCCTTGCTCCCTTCTTGTGCAGCGGGGTAATATTGGCAATTTTCCGATCATCTGGAACCACTCCTGACTCCAGTGATTCTTGAAATATCACTATCAATGCCTCTAAAGTCACCTCCTACAGAACCCTAGGGTGCAGTTCATCTGGTCCTAGTGACCTATCCACCTTTAGCCCTTTCAGCTTCACAATCACCTTCTCCCGAGTAATAGCCACTCCACTAACTTCCACCCCCTGACTCTCTTGAATTTCAGCCGCGTTGCTGGTGTCTTCCACTGTGAAGACTGATGCAAAAAAGTTATTCAACTCCTCTGCCATTTCTCCTGCATCATTCTCCAGCGGTCCAATGTCCACTCTTGCCTCTTTCTTACTCTTTATATAAGCGAAGAAACTTTTGCTATCCTCTTCTATATTATTAGCTAGCTTACCGTCGTATTTCATCTTTTCTCCCTGTATTGCCTTTTTACTTACCTTCTGTTGTTCTTTAAAAGCCTCCCAATCCTCTAGCTTCCCACTAATCTTTGCAATGTTATATGCCTTCTCTTTCAGTTTTATAACGTCCTTGACTTCCTTTGTCAGCCACAGTCACCCTCATTCTCCCCCGAGAATCTTTCTTCCTCTTTGGAATGTAAAGATCCTGTATCTTCCAAATTATTCCCAGAAATTCCTGCCATTGCTATTCCACTGTCATCCCTGCTAGGATCCCTTTCCAGGCAACTTTGGCCAGCTCCTCCCTCATACCTCTGGGGTTCCCTTTGCTCAGCTGCAATCCCAACACATCCGATTTCACGTTCTCCCTATAATTTCACATTCATTTTGAGAGTAACAAAGTTAGTTCTAAAACTTAAGTTTTAAACATATAAATTCAATTATAAAGGTGTGAGATTCTCGGAATTTATGAGCTTTTGAGCTCACCAACTGTACTATTATTTTGTTTAATATTTGGAATTCAGTTCCTCATTCCTACTAAATCCTTTATTCGCTTATATATTCTGCAGCCTTTATAGGTTTACCTTCATGAAGAAAGGGGAAAAATAATTATTTAAATCTTCTGCCACATTATTCCTTGTTATAAATTCTTCAGTCTCTGTAACAAGTCCAATTTTGTCTTCATTATTCTTTTTCATTTTGCATATGTGTAGAAGCTCTTGCAGTCTGCTTTAGTATTTTGTGCCACTAAATGTTTTTATTCTACTTGGGGTTTTTAAAAAAATCGAATTTCTTGGTCCTCCTTTGAGTTCGAAAATGCTGGCAATCAAGCCGAATGCTATTTCATATCATATCATATCATATATATACAGCCGGAAACAGGCCTTTTCGGCCCTCCAAGTCCGTGCCGCCCAGCGATCCCCGTACATTAACACTATCCTACACCCACTAGGGACAATTTTTACATTTACCCAGCCAATTAACCTACATACCTGTACGTCTTTGGAGTGTGGGAGGAAACTGAAGATCTCGGAGAAAACTCACGCAGGTCACGGGGAGAACGTACAAACTCCTTACAGTACAGCACCCGTAGTCAGGATCGAACCTGAGTCTCCGGCGCTGCATTCGCTGTAAAGCAGCAACTCTACCGCTGCGCTACCGTGCCGCCCTGGGAACTTTCTGGGAACTTTCTGGGAACTTTCTTAGCCTCTTCCTTACACTTACTACGATTTTGAATTACCTGCACCCTACAAGACAAGTGGTCATGGCCTGTCTGATTAGTATAAGTCTCACCTGCCCCACAAATAGTTACAATGCCTCAGAAATCTAAATCATCCATCTGCTGTATTTCTGACCAACCATATTAGGTTTAAGTTTCTTACTGAGGTACAGTGAAAAGCTTTCTTTTGCATGTTATCCAAACGGATCATATATTCTGTATATAGATACAATGTTCACACTCAAGTACGACACCTAGAGCAAAGGGGAAGATACAGAGTGCAGTACATAGTTCTCAGCATTATATCAGCACATGGCACTGGAGTAATCCTGAGATTACCCCCTGTTGATGTCACGCTTTCTTAACCGTTTCCTTGTTGCCCAAACACTGCATGCTGGACCTCGTCCTTATTTCTACCCACCCTGTTGGGACTGACATGGACCGCAACCTCTGGCTGCCCCCCCCCCCCCCCCCCCCCTCTTTCACGATGCTCTGCAGCTATTCAGTGGTATCCTTGCCCGGATCCTCGACTTTCTAACCTACAGATCACAATCAGTGAGGGTAGATGACAACACCTCCTCTACAATAATAACTTTCAACACCCGCAAAGTGCCCTGCAAAGATGTGCCCCCTGTTGCCTAGTATACTGTCTATGCACTCACTACTGTGTGGTCAAATTCTAATCTAACTCTATTGCCACACTGAGGCCACACACAAACTGGAGGAACAGCAACACATAAATTGCTTGGGTAGTTTACTACCCAACAGTATAAACGATTCTCCAATTTTAGGTAATGTCTTACTAACCACCCCCCCACCCAACTCCATTTCTCCCCATCCCCTCTCTTCCCTCCGTTTATTCCCCTGTGCCCCACCTGAACTCTCACCTATTTCTCTCCTCCCCCCCCACTACTTTGCTCCCCCTGACTTCACAATGCACAACTCTTCTAACCTGTCTCACACGTATTGTTCTTATCTCTAACCTTTGTTCCAACCATCTGTTTATCAACCCCTCTCCCCCACCACCCCGCCCTGCCTGTACCGACCTATTACCTGCCACGCTTTGTCCTGTCTCTTCTCTTTTCTAGATTTCTTCCCCCCCACCCTATAAGCAGTCTGTAGAAGGGTCTCAATGCCTATCCATGTTCTCCATGCTCAGCCATGTTGCCTGACTGCTGAATTACTAACGCACTTTGTGGTCTTTTGCATATTAGCTAGCATTTGCATTTCTTTGTTTCTACATAAAAACAGCAGATATTTTCTCAAAGCCATTAATGGATTAGATGTGTTTTTCTGGTCATTTCTTGGCCATTCTTACTGAAACTAGTTTCTTATGCCATACTTAATTTCCTGAATTTAGATTCCCCTTACTGTCAAGATAATTTCCAAACTTCCTTGAACACTGCACTTACATTTCACCATCCACAAAGATTCGGAACAACCTCCTCAGATTGTCTCTCCTGCTGTTGAAGTACGAGGGGAAGCTGGCCAAGAATATAAAGGACAGTAAAAGCTTCTTTAGATATGTTAAGAGAAAAAGAGTAGCAAAGTCAAATGTGGGTCCCTTGAAGGCTGACACGGATGAAATTATAATAGGTAACAAGGAAATGGCAGAAGAGTTGAACAGGTACTTTGGATGTGTCTTCACTAAGGAAGACACAAACAATCTCCCAGATGTACTGGAGGACAGAGGATCCAGGGGGGTAGAGGAACTGAAAGAAATTTTCATTAGGCGAGAAATAGTATTGGGTAGACTAATGGGACTGAAGGATGATAAATCCCTGGGCCTGATGATCTGCATCCCAGGGTCCTCAGGGAGGTGGCTCTAGTAATAGTGGACGCATTAGTGATCATTTTCTAATGTTCAATAGATCCGGAATCAGTTCCTGTGGATTGGAGGATAGCTAATGTTATCCCACTTTTCAAGAAAGGAGCGAGAGAGAAAACGGGGAATTACAGACCAGTTAGCCTGACTTCGGTAGTGGGAAAGATGCTGGAGTCAATTATTAAAGAGGTAATAACGGTGCATTTGGACAGCAGTAAAAGGATAAGTCCAAGTCAGCATGGATTTATGAAAGGGAAATCATGCTTGACTAATCTTCTGGAATTTTTTGAAGATGTGACAAGTGAAATGGATGAAGGGGAGCCAGTGGAAGTAGTGTATCTAGACTTTCAGAAAGCCTTTGATAAGGTCCCGCACGGGAGATTGGTGACTAAAATTAAAGCACATGGTATTGGGGGTAGGGTGTTGACATGGATAGAAAATTGGTTGACAGACAGGAAGCAAAGAGTAGGAGTAAACGGGTCCTTTTCAGAATGGCAGGCAGTGGTGAGTGGAGTGCCACAAGGCTCGGTGTTGTTGTACTTCGTGGTCCGGTACCTGTTGTACCTTTAGTGACTCTGGACGGACCACAAGTACACGTGTATAAAAGGTTCCATTGCTGGAGCTCAACTCCAGGCTGTTTATTCCGTGGCCACCTGCATCCAGAGTGACCGCCTAATCACACCCATCACTTATATACACAGCCATACAAAGTAGTTCTTGGATACACAAAGTAGTCCCAGCAATATCACAACATCCCCCTTGTCTTATATATTACAACATTCCCCTTGTCTAATATAAAATAGTTTTCTTTACCATTCGAGGGCTAAAATATATTTAACAAACAAAACCAAAACACCATTGCTTTTTGCAAACAAAACCAATAACACAACTAAACACAATTAAACACAATTGCTTTTTTTCGCCATCATGGTGGTCACTCCTCTGCGGAATTTCACTCATCGCCAGGTGGTCACTCATCTCCGGGTGGTCACTCACTCCGTGTGGTCACTCACTCCGTGTGGTCACTCACTCCGTGTGGTCACTCCACAGATATATACATTTATACAAAAACATCAAATATAATACATTAAGCTTTCATTACACAGATCACTACACAGGTCATTAAACACAAAATATTCATTTTGTTCCATATCTTCCCCTCAAGAAGACGTGCTGTGTAGATCAAACGTAGTGTAGGCTCTAGATGCTCCACCACCATGATTTGCCTGCCACTGCTGGCCTCCCACTGCTGGGCTGGCACTGCTGGGCTGGCACTGCTGGGCTCCCACTGCTGGGCTCCCACTACTGGGTTGGCACTGCTGGGCTCCCACTGCTGGGCTCCCACTACTGGGTTGGCACTAATGGGCTCCCACTGCTGGGTTGGCACTGCTGGGCTGGCACTGCTGGGCTGGCACTGCTGGGCTGGCACTGCTGTAATCGCGGTGCGATCGCGCCTCCGCTGCAGTGCGCTCTGGCCCCGCCCACAGGTGCTCCCGGCAGCTGCCGCGCAATTCCAGCCCGCTACCGCTGCCTCGGGCCCAGGGCCGTCCCGACTCTATGGTCGACGCGCCTGGATGAATATTTAGTGCCTCGGCCTTACCGGCCGCCGCACCTCCGCGGGTGGTCGGTCCCTCCGGTCGCCGACCCCCTCCGGTCGCCGCACACCTCCGTGGGTGTCGGTCTCCTCCAGGGCTCTCCCGGTCGCCGCACACCTCCGTGGGTGTCAGCCTCCCCCGGTCGCCGCACACCTCCGTGGGTGTCGGTCTTACCGGTCGCCGCACACCTCCGTGGGTGTCGGTCTTCCCCGGTCACCGCACACCTCCGTGGGTGTCGGGTCTCCCGGTCTTTCCGGTCACCGCACACCTCCGTGGGTGTCGGGTCTCCCGGTCGCCGCACACCTCCGTGGGTGTCGGTCTCCTCCGGGGCTTTCCCGGTCGCCGCACACCTCCATGGGTGTCGGTCTTCCCCGGTCACCGCACACCTCCGTGGGTGTCGGGTCACCCGGTCTCCTCCGGTTGCCGCACACCTCCATGGGTGTCGGTCTTCACCGGTCACCGCACATCTCCGTGTGTGTCGGGTCTCCCGGTCTTCCCCGGTCACCGCACATCTCCGTGTGTGTCGGGTCTCCCGGTCTCTCCCCTGCGAAGCAGTCGCAGGCTTCTAATCTCGGGCCTACACAGGTGCTGGGGCGTGACGTGGGCCTACACGCACCGCCCCCAGCAGCTTGCAGCGTCACGTCGGCAACTCGGCGCCGACTACTGAGCAGGTAACTATACCAACTCACACTGACCCTGTCGGGATGCACTCCAAACGTCCCGTAGCTCGGTAGCTGGAAACTTTTCTTTTGTTTTGTTTCCCTTCAGGGTTTTTTCTTCTTTTTTTTTCTCTTTTTAACCTTTTCTGCTCGGGCATGCTTCATTCCCTCCCTAGGCAAAACACCAAGCCGCTGCCACCATGTTGTACTTCGTGGTCCGGTACCTGTTGTACCTTTAGTGACTCTGGACGGACCACAAGTACACGTGTATAAAAGGTTCCATTGCTGGAGCTCAACTCCAGGCTGTTTATTCCGTGGCCACCTGCATCCAGAGTGACTGCCTAATCACACCCATCACTTATATACACAGCCATACAAAGTAGTTCTTGGATACACAAAGTAGTCCCAGCAATATCACAACATCCCCCTTGTCTTATATATTACAACAGGTGTTGGGGCCGCAACTGTTTACCATATATATTAATGATTTGGAAGAGGGAATTAGAAGTGACACTAGCAAGTTTGCAGATGACACAAAGCTGGGTGGCAGTGTAAACTGTGAAGAGGATGTTAGGAGGTTGCAGGGTGACCTGGACAGGTTGAGTGAGTGGGCAGATGTGTGGCAGATGCAGTATAATATAGATAAATGTGAGGTTATCCACTTTGGCGGCAGAAACAAGGAGGCAGATTATTATCTCAATGGAGTTAGGTTAGGTAAGGGGGAGGTCCAGCGAGACCTGGGTGTCCTTGTACACCAGTCACTGAAAGTTGGCATGCAGGTACAGCAGGCAGTGAAGAAAACTAATGGAATGTTGGCCTTCATAACAAGAGGATTTCAGTATAGGAGTAAAGAGGTTCTTCTGCAGTTGTATAGGGCCCTGGTAAGACCACATCTGGAGTATTGTGTACAGTTTTGGTCTCCTAATTTGAGTGTAGTGTAGGTTCACGAGATTGATCCCTGGGATGGCGGGACTGACATATGAGGAAAGATTGAAAAGACTAGGCTTGTATTCACTGGAGTTTAGAAGGATGAGAGGGGATCTTATAGAAACATATAAAATTATAAAAGGACTGGACAAGCTAGATGCAGGAAAAATGTTCCCAATGTTGGACGAGTCCAGAACCAGGGGCCACAGTCTTAGAATAAAGGGGAGGCCATTTAAAACTAAGGTGAGAAAAAACTTTTTCACCCAGAGAGTTGTGAATTTGTGGAATTCTCTGCCACAGAGGGCAGTGGAAGCCAAATCACTGGATGGATTTAAGAGATAGTTAGATAGAGTTCTAGGGGCTAGTGGAATCAAGGGATATGGGGAGAAGGCAGGCATGGGGTATTGATTAGGGACAATCAGCCATGATTACAATGAATGGCGGTGCTGGCTCGAAGGGCCGAATGGCCTCCTCCTGCACCTATTTTCTATGTTCCTATGTTTGTTCCTAGGATTGTAATTGTTGAGATAGGAAGATGAACCTCATGTACAAATATGGTTTTCTTTTTTAATAACTCTTTACTTTTCATAGTCTGGTGGCTATGAAGCAGATGTAAAATGGAAGAGATATCCGGATCCAAAGTTTGAACACGGAGATCAATTGAAGGAGGAGAATCTGACGCTTTGGACTTTGAGGCTTCTGCAGTGTGGCTACCAGAATCACAGAATCACCACCGAGGAGAGGTCAGAGGGTACAGTCCTGATGAAAATGATCGAGTGGCCACATCCGCCCAAACCTGCTGTGCCTTTTCTGAAGAGCAGCAATCCTTCGCGGACTCGCTTTGTTATTTTAAATACCGCAAAGACTTTCTACGTCGGAGATCAGTTGCTGGTGATGCTGCATATGTTTGACTTTGCAGGAAATCCGAAGCAATATGGGGGGGACTATCTCCAGGCACGCATCCACACCCCCGAGTTAAAAGCTGGTGCAGTAGGAACAGTTGTAGATCAGCAAAATGGGTTTTATTACATCAATTTTACCTTATTCTGGCCGGGGAAAGTGCAAGTGTCCGTTTCCCTGGTTCATCCCAGTGAAGGGGTCCAAGCACTTGAGAGGATACGGGACGAATTCCCGGATAGAGTGTTTTTTAGAAGCACTTTCAAGTCAGCAAAAACCTCGGAGACCACAGTGTGCAATCTGTGCCTGCCTCAGACTAAACCACTCTGTAACTTCACTGATCTCAGGACTGGGGAGCCCTGGTTCTGTTATAAACCGAAGAAGCTTCCCTGCCATTCCCGCATCAACCATGCAATGGGAGGTTACAAGCAGAAGCTCTTAACTGGAGAAGAAGTTAATTATTTCCGCAGGTATGACCATCATTCTCATTGAGATACTGATATTTCTTTCCTCACATCCCGAAGCTCATTTCATGAACTCATCACACTCATGCTCATTGTGCCTTAAGGAACAATATGGTTCAATTCTGTAAGCAGACGCCTGATCCAAATTCCCATTGAGCCTAGGGGACACAGTAAACATGTTGTCATCTAGAATAATAAACAAACCACAGGAGGTCCTGGTGCAGGGACTTGATCCAAAAAGTTGGCCATTCCGCTGCCTCCACAGATGCTGCTGAGTTCTGCCACCAGTTATTTTTTGTCCTGTTGAGCTTAGATCCATTTCAAGAATGACAGATGGTTGATCGGGCGGCACAGTGGCGCAGCGGTAGAGTTGCTGCCTTACAGCGCTTGCGGCGCCCGAGACCCCGGTTCGATCGCTGTCTGTACGGAGTTTGTACGTTCTTCCCGTGACCGCGTGGGTTTTCTCCGAGATCTTCGGTTTCCTCCCGCATTCCAAAGACGTACAGGTTTGTAGGTTAATTGGTTTGGTATAAATGTAAAATTGTCCCTAGTGTGTGTAGGGTGGCATTAATGTGCGGGGATCGCTGGTCGGCATGGGCGGTTGGCCGAAGGGCTTGTTTCCACGCCATATCTCTAAACTAGACTTTGATCTGATGTTGGTGAAATGGAAATTGAACCTCTTTAACATGGGAGACTGCAACGCCGTTTATATAGGAGTTTGGTCAAGACCACGCTGGGATGATCACCCAGCCTAGAATTGCCCTTCCATGGGCTGGGCGCTGAGCCGATCACACTGGCCCTTCCCACTCCAGGTTCCAGCTGAACCTTACAAACGAGGACACCCACCCATCTCTGCCACTGACAGCCAGCAAAAGTGGGACAGCATTTCGACAGCATCTAATGCCATCAATGGTTTTTAAATATCACCAACTATGAAAGACACTTGAAAACAATTGGCGTAAATAAAACATGAACATTTACAAAAATAGTTAACTTAAAACAATGTTTTAATTGTTATTTCACATGAATTTTTTTTTTTTTTTAAAAGAAGGAACTTATCTTCCCCTGTGACATAAACCTTAGCCCGACAACCCCTGCTGAATCGAATGATCATTGACTCCGACACCAAATCTGACCTGCTGTGAAATCCAAGTGGTGATCCTTAATCCTTTCCTTGATTAGTACGGGTATCAGAGGTTATGGGGAGAAGACAGGAGAATGGGGTTAGGAAGGGGAGATAGATCAGCCATGATTGAATGGCAGAGTAGACTTGATGGGCCGAATGGCCTAGTTCTACCTATCACATGACTTTATGACCATAAGTAGGAAATCGCAGAAAGACTAGGCTCTGCCACTAGCCTCTGGGCAGCTGTGACCAAGTTATTAGTGACCGGATATGGCTTGCAGCATTATCATTGACTCCTTCCATCACTTTGGCAGAGTTAGGTAGAGTTGCTGTCTTACAGCGCCAGAGACCTGGGTTCGATCCTGACCACGGGTGCAGTCTGTATGAGTTTTACGTTCTTCCTGGGACCACACAAGTTTTCTCCGGGTATTCCGGTTTCACCCAACTTTCCAAAGATGTGCAGGTTGTAGGTTAATTGGCTTTTGTAAATTGTCCTTAATGTGTAGGATGGAACTGGTGTATGGGTGATCGCTGGTTGGTGCAGACTTAGTGGGCAAAATGGCCTGTTTCCAAGCTATATCTCTAAACTTTGTTCATGATTCACAATAAATTGATTGGGTGGTAATTACAGCCAAAACCAGGATTATCAAGACACAAAGTGCTGGAGTAACTCAGCTGATCAGGCAGTATCCCTGAAATATATGGATAGGTTACATTTCGGGTTGGGACCCTTCTTCACACTGAGTTACTCCAGCACTTTCTGTCTTCTTTCTTTTGTAAACCAGCACCTGTAGTTCCTTGTTTCTCCAGGATTATCAAGGTTCTCTCAGACTCAGATTTCTGCATGATAAACATAAAACCTCACCACCAGCATCCACTTCTATACTCATCCTTGAGTTGATTGTAGCAACTCAATCGCAACTGCCAGGTGTTATCCATCTCCACCTCTACGTGCAGTTCCTCCGCAAATATTCTAAACATTTGCTCAGTCCCCTTCTGATTCCGTGCTCGAAACGTCCAAACATTCATGATACCTCCTGTTGCTTCCATTTGTGTACCAGACTGCTCCCAGTAGCACAATTAGTATAAGAAGATAACTGCAGATGCTGGTACAAATTGAAGGTTTTTATTCACAAAATGCTGGAAGGTCTTGACCCGAAACGTCACCCATTCCTTCTCTCCCGAGATGCTGCTGCCTGTCCTGCTGAGTTACTCCAGCATTTTGTGTCGATCTTCGGTGTAAACCAGCATCTGCAGTTCCTTGTTACTCCAGTGTAACCTTTTATCTCACTGGGCAGCAGGAACGAGGCATTCCACAGCTTACTCCCAGACATTCCCGATGCCTTCCTCCTATAAAAAAACATATTCAAATGTTGTCCCAAAACTTTGTAATTTAGGCCTGTGCAGATGCTTTCTTTGCTTTCTTCAAAATTCAAATGAGGTGGGTCCCCACCTAAGAGAACAGTATTATTGATCAGCAGAAGGATGACAAATGAAGGAGAAGTTAATGACTTGGATGAAGGGATTAAAAGTAACATTAGCAAATTTGCAGATGATTCAAAGCTGGGTGGCAGTGTGAACTGTGAGGAAGATGCTATGAGGTTGCAGGGTGACTTGGACGGGTTGTGTGAGTGGGCGGATGCATGGCAGATGCAGTTTAATGTGGATAAGTGTGAGGTTATCCACTTTGGTGGTAAGAATTGGAAGGCAGATTATTATCTGAACGGTGTCAAGTTAGGAAAAGGGAATGTACAACGAGATCTGGGTGTCCTAGTGCATCAGTTACTGAAAGGAAGCATGCAGGTACAGCAGACAGTGAAGAAAGCCAATGGAATGTTGGCCTTCATAACAAGAGTAGTTGAGTATAGGTCCAAAGAGGTCGTTCTGCAGTTGTACAGGGCCCTAGTGAGACCGCACCTGGAGTACTGTGTGCAGTTTTGGTCTCCAAATTTGAGGAAGGATATTCTTGCTATTGAGGGCGTGCAGCGTAGGTTTACTAGGTTAATTCCCGGAATGGCAGGACTGTCGTATGTTGAAAGACTGGAGCGACTAGGTTTGTATACACTGGAATTTGGAAGGATGAGAGGGGATCTTATTGAAACATATAAGATTATTACGGGGTTGGACACGTTAGAGGCAGGAAACATGTTCCCAATGTTGGGGGAGTCCAGAACCAGGGGCCACAGTTTAAGAATAAGGGGTAGGCCATTTAGAACAGAGATGAGGAAAAACTTTTTCAGTCAGAGAGTTGTAAATCTGTGGAATTCTCTGCCTCAGAAGGCGTGGAGGCCAGTTCTCTGAATGCATTCAAGAGGGAGCTAGATAGCGCTCTTAAGGATAGCGGAGTCAGAGGGTATGGGGAGAAGGCAGGAACGGAGTACTGATTGAGAATGATCAGCCATGATCACATGGAATGGTGGTGCTGGCTCGAAGGGCCGAATGGCATACTCCTGCATCAATTGTCTATTGTCTAAGTTTGGTGAAGTGCTTGTGGAATTAAAACCCCTCCTTTTGGAGAGGGATATGGACCTGACTATCATTTGGGAGATCATGGCTGTGGCTCATATGCAGTTATGTGTGGCTCATATGCAAAGTTAATCTACTGCCGAAGTGAGACCAGTGAGAGTGTGGCAGTGAGAGAGAGTTGAGGGGAATAACTCATGGCACATGATAAATAGCAGGCAGGAGGTTAGGGCTGTTGCCCAAGTGATAAACGATCCTCTTTTATCTCTATGCTTCCTACAAAATTAAATGTTTACTTGTTCCATTTCATGGATGCAATGGCTTAAGAAATAATAATATATTTTCAGTGGGAAAAATGTCAAGATGCCAATATTACCCAATGGTCAAGGTTATGTAATTGTAGAGTCTTCACCTCACGCAGGTAAGAGAACAATGATTTACTGACTCATCGATTCGAGATTTGCATATATTCTTGGGGCTGTGTGAGTGAAATGTTGAGAACAGTTATTTTCTACTGCAGATAACCCAAACTGAATTTCATGTTTTGTGTGGATTTTTTAGGTTTAAGTAACAGATCAGAAACAAGTATTTTACTTACTTTAACATGAACTTATCTCTGTGTGCAACAAAAATAGGACTGTGTTGATATGTGTCATGGATTTACCTAGTTATATGCTGGAAACTTTCAACTTATTGAAGCCCATCTACTATTCTAGCGCTAATCCCAAATTTGAGTAGATTACTAGGACGTCAAGACTGATACACTCCAGCAGCATGGGGGAGTGCTGCACTGTAGCAGGTACTCACAGATACAGTTGCTCATGTCATTAAACCAAGGCTGGCTCTACCTGTTCTGTCAGCTCGGACATCCCATGGCACATACGCAAACCAATAACACCGTTCAATATTTGTAAAACTGGCTCCCCAATTTACCCATATTATACAGTGACTACTCTAAGCCCCAACAAGTGGCTGTAGATCGGGACACACTGAAAGGAACATGAAATTGCAATTGAAATCTATGTCATTTTCATTCATTGCACTGACGCATTCAATTTGATTTTTATTGGCTTGTGTCCCTCCTGTGTGGCATTTCATTTCATCTTTCCACAATATCAGTTTGTTTTTCGATCAGATATTCTCTTAGGATTTGTCATTGCCTCAGAAAATATGATTAGATAATGGAAAGAAGATTATAAATCAAAGACGTTGTATTTAAATTTCTTTCTCCTAATTTTTAGACATAGGTCTCAGTGGCTGTCTGCCTGGCACGCCGTTGCATTCACCATCCGGATTTTATTATAAGGATCAATGGGTATCAACAACCTGTAGCATCCAACACTTTGACTCTCCAGCAAGAGTTACCAACTGTCTTCGTAGAAAAAAGATTTATATGTTTGGAGATTCCACCATACGCCAGTGGTTTGAATATTTGACATATTTTGTACCAGGTTAGGTTTACCCATTACTCATTATGCATTGTAGTGTAATCTGTTTGTGGCTTTATATTCATTCCCATTCATAAGCAATTTTGTGTTCTTTTCATGCAAATTATACTTCCTTGTAAGTGAATATTTTTTTTGCTTCTTGAAGATGAATAGGTTTCAATTTCTACACAACACATCTAAATGATAAGAACATGTACGATTATAGAGTCATCGTCATACAGCATGGAAACAGCCCCTTAGGCCCAACTTGCCCATGCCGACCAAGGTGCCCTATCTGCACTGGTCCTACCTACACCCATTTGGGCTTTCTCTCTCAAAACCTTTCCCATCCATGTTCATGTCCCAATGTCTTTTAAATGTTGTTATAGTACACGTCTCAACTATCTTATCTGGCAGTTCCTTCCACATACCCAACTCAAATAGAAACATGCATGCGCTGAACTCTTGTCATCACACTTTTAAAAACATCCCACTCTCTGGTAATTCCTTTTCCTACAAACAGCCAACTCTAATCAACTTGAGCAAGTTCCTGTCTAATACTACTAAAGTTGGCCTTGCCCCAATTAAGAACGTGAACGTGTGGCCGTGACCTGTTTTTATCCCTAACTATTTTAAAGCTATTAGAACAATGGTCATCGGTCCCAAAGGACTCCATCATGGACACTTCAGTCACTTGGCCTTCCCAATTTCCCAATGCAGTTTAATGTGGATAAGTGTGAGGTTATCCACTTTGGTGGTAAGAATAGGAAGGCAGAGTATTATCTGAATGGTAGGAAAAGGGGACGTAAAACGAGATCTGGGTGTCCTTGTGCATCAGTCACTGAAAGGAAGCATGCAGGTACAGCAGGCAGTGAAGAAAGCCAATGGAATGTTGGCCTTCATAACAAGGGGAGTTGAGTATAGGAGCAAAGAGGTCCTTCTGCAGTTGTACAGGGCCCGAGTGAGACCGCACCTGGAGTACTGTGTGCAGTTTTGGTCTCCAAATTTGAGGAAGGATATTCTTGCTATTGAGAGCGTGCAGCGTAGGTTTACTAGGTTAATTCCCGGAATGGCGGCACTGTCATATGTTGAAAGACTGGAGCGACTAGGCTTGAAAACACTGGAATTTAGAAGGATGAGAGGGGATCTTATCGAAACGTATAAGATTATTTAGGGGTTTGACACGTTAGAGGCAGGAAACATGTTCCCAATGTTGGGGGAGTCCAGAACCAGGGGCCACAGTTTAAGAATAAGGGGTAGGCCATTTAGAACTGAGATGAGGAAAAACTTTTTCAGTCAGAGTTGTGAATCTGTGGAATTCTCTGCCTCAGAAGGCAGTGGAGGACAATTCTCTGAATGCATTCAAGAGAGAGCTAGATAGATCTCTTAAGGATAGCTGAGTCAGGGGGTATGGGGAGAAGGCAGGAATGGGGTACTGATTGAGAATGATCAGCCACGATCACATTGAATGGCGGTGCTGGCTCGAAGGGCCGAATGGCCTCCTCCTGCATCTATTGTCACAACCGCTGACACTACCTCATTAAAAATCATTGCCCTAACCACAAACACTTTCCAAGGTCATTATTCTGTTAAATATCATAAAACCAGGCTATCCAATAATAATTTCGGACTAGCAAACAGCAACCATTAAACATGATGACTTGTGCCAAAGGAGAAAGTAATCTTATAGGAAAAAAATATTAATATCTGTATCTCTTTTCCTTGACCAACAAATTTAGCCGCTGTTGTGTTTGATTTAATTCTACTTTTGATAACTATAATCTTGACTACAAGGTTTTATTCCTTGTCTGAAGAAGGGCCTCGCTCGACCTGAAACGTCACCCATTCCTTCTCTCCAGAGATGCTGCCTGTCCCATTGAGTTACTCCAGCCTTTTGACTCTATCTTTGGTTTAAACCAGCATCTGCAGTTCCTTCCTACACTTTTATTCCTTGATGCTATTTGCCCTATTGATATTTTCTTCTCTACTGTTAATCTTTACAAGTTTGCAATGTAGTCAGTGATTGAATATCTGGTGTGGAGCGGGTTAAGTATAAATCACTTGGAATATCAGGTAGAGCCACTGGCTGCATAGGGCTTTTTTTGCCAGCAGTCCAGTCCTGACCACACAGTGGCGCTGGTGGTCTCGAGTTTGTGTCAGTCTTCCGCAAACCTGCAAATGGGGAACACAACCGGGAAGGAGACATCCCACATTGTCTCCCTTCCTCTCCTTTCTTCCTCTTTTTCTCCTGCTTCTTCTCTCATCCTCTCCTTTCCCCTAGTATGCAGAAGCTTTGGAGTCAACAAAAAAGCCCCAATGAGGGGAAGATAATCACTCCTTTAGACCTCTGAAATTTTAGAGAGTGCCAAATGCTTATAATTTGAGCATTTGGGCCTAAGGGCCTGTTTCCATGCAGTATGACTCTGCAGGCTCCAGCTAGTTTTTGACAATGATGTCCACGCCCATACCTTTCATCTCTTTGCTTGGTTCCATTCTGGGCAATCCACCCACAACCAGAATACCTCCAGCAATGCAAACTCTCTCTCCGCACCACATTTACAAAATCGTGCAACCTTTTATAAATCTACCGTTGACTTTGTTCCTCCTCATCAACGTGAAGGATGTTCCCGACATTCTCGGAGGAGGTGAACTAAAAGTTCAACATCTCTGCTTCAGACCAACCTGTGCACCAGCACTTTCAGACACTTCCACTTCTGGACAGAGAATGAGCGATGTGGTTCTATCTCGGCACAATGAGCTTTTAAAGGATATGCTGATATGTAATTTTAGTTATTACCTACCAAATTATGACTCAAAATTGTTTTAAGCGTTTTCTTTTTTAGGCCTGAGAAAGTTTGATCTGGGCAATTCATTGAAAACTGGACCTCATCTTGCTCTGGATGTGGACAACACAATCAAGATAGATTATTTTGCACATGGGAAACCCATCCGCATCCAGCCCATATCAAGTCAGAACCTGCCATTCATCGCCAATAAATTGGATGACATTAATGGAGGGAAGGACACAGTTATAGCCTTCACCATCTGGTGCCATTTCAACACTTTCCCAGTGGAGTTTTACATCCGGAGGTTGCAGACCATTCGGCAGTCAGTTCTACGCTTGCTCGACAGAAGTCCCGAGACAGTGATTGTGATAAAGACTGCCAATGTCCAGTCCCTTCCAAAAGAAGTCAGCCTCTACAACAGTGACTGGTTCTCCTACCAACTTGATTTAGTGATGAGAAGGATGTTCCAGGGCGTCAAAGTGGCCTTTGTGGATGCATGGGAGATGACAATAGCCCATTACCTGCCACATGCCCTCCACCCCAAGCAAATCATTATCAAGAATGAGGTTGGTGTGTTTCTCTCGTACGTGTGTCCTTTGAAAAAGGAATAAATGCTTCATTAAGTCTGTCCCAACAATCATGAGAATCATGTAAAAAGGAATGGAAAGATTGTACATAAAATAAATTAATGGCACTGGCCGTTTTTTAATTAAACATAAAATATTGTGATCTCGCTACAGTCTGTTCTGATTTTAAAATTAGTCTATTATGATATGTGGATCATGATTTAAGTATAAATCACTTGGGAAGAAAATTACATATAAATTATGACTGGTGTGAGGAACATTGTTATTTTATATTGTACACATAACTTATTTTAATTTCTGTTCTGAAGGTGTACCCTTTTCCCGATTATAGATACGAATGAGTGTTATCCGCAGTTATGCCTTGTGTTACATGTCAGTGAACCTATAAAATCCAGTGGCAAAAATATCTGCACTGAATTTGACCCGTGCTTAATCATCGCAGTGCAATGCGTGCAGAATTCCACTGTATTCTTCCAAAATAATTCTCTACATGATTGTAGAGCTCACCCCCTCCATGACACACTGGTCAACCTGAGGAGTACCTTCACCAACAAACTGGTTCCACCAAGATGCAGCACAGAATGCCACAGGAGATTCTTCTTCTCTGTGGCTATCAAACTGTACAACTTTTCTCCCTTCAGTCATGAGGTAGACTGAGACCGACCCCCCTCCCCCCCCCCCTCCTCCTTCCACCCCAATCTTTGCACATCTGCAATCCTTCACACTCATTTTATGTTTCATGTATTTTGTGTTTTATGACTGTTGACAGATCAATTTCCCTCCTGGGATAAATAAAGTTCTATTGTATCGTATCGTTCAGTGTGCAGTGTGTAGATTGCCTTGTTATCAATCATCAGTTCTGCAATAGACACAAAAAGATGGACAGGCAGCATCTCTGGAGATTTCTCGACCCGAAACGTCACCCATTACTTCTCTCCAGAGTTGCTGCCTGTCCCACTGAGTTACTCCAGCTTCTTGTGTCTATCTCCGGTTTAAACCAGCATCTGCAGTATCTTCCTACACATCAGTTCTGCAATGCTGTGTACCTGCTGACATATTCTGGTGGTCTCTGGATCCTGGCTTCAGTCATTGATGTGTGCCCCCACCAACTTATTATTACTCAAATGGCAGTCAAGGATAGAAACTGGAGAGCAAGCATTTCCCCACTCACTCACCCACCTTGCATCCCTCATATAGAATAGAATAGAATAGTTCCTTTATTGTCATTGTAACATGAGCCATGTACAACGAAATTGTAAAATGTCAGCCAGTCAGTGCACCATTCAAACATTTCTAAAAGCTAACGATACATACAAGGTAAAATATTTTAAAAAAGATAAACAACTAAAATAAATATCATGAAAATAGCACGCATAAACACCCAACCCTACATCCTTCTGTCGATTTCACAGTCTCTTATTATGTATCGCCCCTGCGTTCCTTGGCGGCTACATTTAGTGCCTTTATAGCAGTGGGGTAAAAACTATTTTTAAGTCTGTTTGTCCTTGTCCTTGTAGATCTGTACCGTCTGCCTGACGGTAACAGTTCAAACAGGGAGTGTCCGGGGTGGGAAATGTCCTTTATAATACTCTGGGATTTTTTGATGCAGCGGGAACTGTGTAAGTCCTCCAAGGTAAGTAGAGGGCAGCCGACAATCCTCTGGGCGTTGTCAATGGCCCTCTGGAGCGCTTTCCTCTGAGCCGCTGTGCAGCTGGTGTACCATACGCATACACAGTATGTTAGGATGCTCTCAATGTAGCACCGATAAAAGGACAACAGCAGTCTCTGAGTGATGTTATTCTTCCTGAGCACCCTCAGGAAGTGCAGTCTCTGCTGGACCTTTTTCAGCAGCGCAGAGGTGTTCACGCTCCACGTCAGGTCCTCCTCAATATGGATTCCCAGGAAGCGGAAATCCGCCACCCTCTCCACACAGTCCCCTCTGATAGTTAATGGTACCATGTCCGTTTTATTCTTTCTGAAGTCTATTATTATTTCCTTTGTCTTTAAGGTGTTGAGGAGCAGGTTATTTTCTCCACACCACACTGTCAGCTGCTCCGCCTCATCCCGGTAGGCGTACTCGTCCCCCCCGGTGATGAGTCCCACCACCGTAGTGTCATCCGCAAATTTGACAATGGTGTTGCTGTGGTGGGCGGGGGTGCAGTCATGTGTATAGATGGTGTAGAGCAGGGGGCTCAGCACGCAGCCCTGTGGAGAGCCGGTACTGAGGCTGAGGGCCGTGGATGTGTGATGGCCCACTCTGACTCTCTGGCTGCGAGCTGACAGGAAGCTATTTATCCACATGCAGGTGGAGTGTGGAAGTCCCAAGTCCCCCAGTTTGTCCACCAGTTTATGGGGAAGGATTGTATTAAAGGCAGAGCTGTAGTCCACAAAGAGCATCCGCACGTAGCTCCCCGGCTGCTCCAGGTGGAACAGTGCAGCATGGAGGGCTGTGGCTATAGCGTCCTCTGTGGATCTATTCGCTCTGTACGCAAACTGGTGGGGGTCAAAGCTTCGGGGCAGGAGTGATGTGATATGACCCCGGACCAGTTTTTCAAAACACTTCATCACCACTGGTGTGAGTGCGACTGGCCGGTAGTCGTTGAGGCTGGAAATGTGGGGTTTTTTGGGCAAGGGGACTATGATTGCGGACTTCAGACAGGATGGAACAGTGGACTGGGCCAGAGACTGGTTGAAAATCCTCGTACAGACTCCAGCCAGCTGGTCAGCGCAGTCCTTCAGCACGCGTCCAGAGACGCCGTCGGGTCCAGTAGCCTTCCTTGGATTGATGGCCCGCAGCGTGCGCCTCACCTCATGCTCCTCTATCTTGAGGGTTAGGCTGCTGTGGACCATGTGGTGTGATATGGCTGTCTCGGGTGGCTCCACTTCAAAGCGAGCAAAGAAGAGGTTCAGCTCCTCTGCCAACGAGGCGTCACCTTCAGCAGCTCCAAGGTTGGTCTTATAGTTGGTTAGATACTGGATCCCCTGCCACACCTGCCTGCTGTTGTTACTGTCCAGGTGGTCCTCTATCTTCCTCCTGTAGTCTAATTTGGCCTCTCTGATGCCTCTCTTCAGGTTAGCTCGGGCCATGCTGTATAAAGCCCTATCGCCAGACCTAAAAGCAGTGTTCCTCTCTTTTAACAGCCGCTGGACCTCCCGGGTCATCCAGGGCTTCTGGTTGGGGTAGACCCGGATGCGTTTGTCCACTGTGACAGTGTCCATGCAGTTTTTAATGTAACATAGTACACTGTCTGTGAACACCTCCAGGTCCCGGTGTTCAAACACATCCCAGTTGGTCCTGTCGAAGCAGTCCTGCAGCTGCTGAGATGCACCATCAGGCCAAGTTGTGATGGTCTTTGTGATGGTAGGAGCGGTTTTCCTGAGGGGGGCATATGCAGGAATTAAAAACAGGGACATATGGTCCGACTGACCCAGGTGTGGTAGTTGTCTAGCCCTGTAGCCCAGCTTGATGTTGGAGTAGACCTTGTCCAGTGTGTTAGCTCCTCTTGTAGCACATTTAACATGCTGATAGAATTTGGGGAGCATTTTCTTCAAGTCCGCGTGGTTAAAGTCCCCTGCTATGATGTGAACACCGTCAGGATATATGCTCTGTTGACTGCTAGTGCTACCATACAAATATCCGATAGCCGAGTTAGCATTAGCATCCGGTGGTATGTACACAGCAGTTATCATGACAACAGTAAACTCTCTAGGGAGATAAATGGGCCTGCATTTAACAGTCACATACTCCAGGTCCGGGGAGCAGTGACTGTCTACAATCACTGTGTTTGTACACCAGGTGTTGTTCACGTACACACAGAGCCCTCCACCTCTGCTCTTACCAGAGTCTCTTGTCCTGTCATGACGCTGTGCTGTGTAGCCTGCTAGCTCGATAGCAGAGTCCGGAATGAAAGAATGAAGCCAGGTCTCCGTGATCAACAGGATACAGCTGTCCTTCACGGCGTTGTTAGCTGCAGTCTGCAGCCTAAGTTCATCCATCTTGTTAGCGAGGGATCTGGCGTTCGTTAGAAACAGGCTGGGAAGCGGTGGTTTCAGTGGCTGCCTCCGTAGCCTGACCAGAGCGCCGGCCCTGCCGCCTCGCTTTTGCCTTCTCTCTCTGCGCCGCCTTCGCCTCCTCCCCGCGGGGATGGTGATCCACGGAGAGTCGGGGCTCCTCGCTATGTCCGCCGGGATCTTGTATGAGCGGACAAACTCGGCGGTAACCCCCCATTCGCGACCGGCTCCAATCCTAAGAAGATCCTGCCGGCCGTAGACGTTGTTCGCCCGACAGTAAGTACACAGGGCACAAAACAACACGCACACATACACATACACATACACATACACAAAAAACACGAGCACTGACCGGGAGGACATCGAGCCGCTGCAACTGTGTGCGCCGCCGCATATCATATCATATCATATCATATCATATCATATATATACAGCCGGAAACAGGCCTTTTCGGCCCACCAAGTCCGCGCCGCCCAGCGATCCCCGTACATTAACACTATCCTACACCCACTAGGGACAATTTTTACATTTACCCAGCCAATTAACCTACATACCTGTACGTCTTTGGAGTGTGGGAGGAAACCGAAGATTCTCGGAGAAAACCCACGCAGGTCACGGGAAGAACGTACAAACTCCGTACAGTGCAGCACCCGTAGTCAGGATCGAACCTGAGTCTCCGGCGCTGCATTCGCTGTAAAGCAGCAACTCTACCGCTGTGCTACCGTGCCGCTCATCATTTAACTCATGGAGAAACTGCAAGTGCTCTGGCCGGGATACACGAATCACCATTGGACACAGATGAGGTACAAGGAAGACTGGAGGGTGGTTAATGTTGCGCCACTATTTAAGAAGGGCTGCAAGGAAAAGTCTGGGAGCTATGGGGCAGCCAGGCGATTCTCGACGTGCTGGTTCCAGAAGCAGATGTGCAATCCACATATGACAATCGCTCCACTCTTTTAAACCTCTACACCAACAGCAGCATTTCTTACTCTAACTATGCACTGTTATTCTCAATCAGTTCGGCAATCAGCATTCTTGCATCAGCTTCACTAACTAAAACTAAATACGCTGGAATGGCATGAATTAGCGCAGATACCACACACGGGTTAGAGTACGGATAACACACACAAAAAGCCGGAGTAACTCAGTGGGTCAGACAGCATCTCTGGAGAAAAGGAATAGGTGATGTTTCAGGTCGAGACCCTTCTTCAGACTGACGAAAGGTCTCGACCCAAAACGTCACCTATTCCTTTTCTCAGTTACTCCAGCTTTTTGTGTCTATTTCGGTTTAAACCAGCATTTGCAGTATCTTCAATCGCAGGTTAGACTACCTTTCCAAATCAAAATGAAAGGAGTCCTGGTACAATTCTACCCAAAGGTCTCGCTTTTTGCCTTCCCTGGGAACCATTGCAGATCTGCTATTCCAGAACATGGAAAGGGTATTCAGACAAAAGCTAAAGAAGAGGAAGAATTAAATTAACACAATAGCAATGGTGGTGAGAGCGGAAGTGGGAAGAAAAGGCGGAAGAAAAGAAAAGAAGAAGTGGGAAGAAAAGTGGTTGGACTAAGGGGAATGAAAGTAGGAGCAAGGATAAAGGAGATGAGCAGAGCTGGGTGATTATGGTAAACGAGGTAAAGGAATTGCCAACAGTACTTATTATCATAAGTACTGTTGGCAATTCCTTTATACAATGATTGGAAGAAATTGTATGAAATGATGAGTTCGGGCGGTAGATTTAAAAACCGAGCGCGGGGCTTTGTTCTCACAGAGGCCCAGGTGCGGTTGGTGCAGCGTTGGTTTAAAAACGTTCCATCACACTTCAAAATAAGTGGTCTGGTGGAAGCAGCTGATTGGTGGAAGCGGACTAGAGGAAGCAGCTGATTGATGGAAGCGGACTAGAGGAAGCAGCTGATTGGGCGTAACCCCAAGTTTGTATTTCTGCTTTCTGTTCGTACTTTGTAGTTAAGGGTTCAGTGGGTTAAGGGTTCAGTGAGTTAAGGGTTCAGTGAGTTAAGGGTTCAGTGGGTTAAGGGTTCAGTGAGTTAAGGGTTCAGTGGGTTAAGGGTTCAGTGGGTTAAGGGTTCAGTGAGTTAAGGGTTCAGTGAGTTAAGGGTTCAGTGAGTTAAGGGTTCAGTGAGTTAAGAGTTCAGTGAGTTAAGGGTACAGTGCTTTTTAGTAAAGGTACAGTTTAACGGATTAAGAGGGAGTTGATTTAATTTGGGGGTAAGACATGTCAGGTGAGATCGGCCCCGTGGAATGCTCATCCTGCAACATGTGGGAGATCAGGGATATTGTTGGTGTCCCTGATGACTACATGTGCAGGAAGTGTGTCCAGCTGCAGCTCCTGGCAAACCGCATTGAACGGTTGGAGCTGCAGATGGACTCATTCTGGAGCAGCCACGATGCTGAGAAGGTCGTGAATAGCACGTACAGTGAGTTGGCCACACCGCAGGTAAAGGTTAAGCGGACAGAAAGGGAACGGGTGGCCACTAGCCAGCGTAGCAGTAGGCAGGTAGTGCAGGAGTCCCCTGCGGTCATCTCCCTCCTAAACAGATATGCCATTTTGGATACTGTTGGGGGAGATGGCTCATCAGGGGAAGGTAGCAGCAGCCAAGTTCATGGCACCGTGGGTGGCTCTGCGGCAAAAGAGGGGAGGAAAAAGAGTGGAAGGGCTATAGTGATAGGGGATTCAATTGTAAGGGGAATAGACAGGCGTTTCTGCAGCCGCAAACGAGACTCCAGGATGGTCTGTTGCCTCCCTGGTGCAAGGGTCAGGGATGTCTGAGCGGCTGCAGAACATTCTGGAGGGGGAGGGTGAACAGCCAGTTGTCGTGGTGCACATTGGCACCAACGATATAGGTAAAAAACGGGATGAGGTCCTACAAGGTGAATTTAGGGAGCTAGATAAACTTAAAAGTAGGACCTCAAAGGTAATAATCTCTGGATTACTACCAGTGCCACGTGCTAGTTAGAGTAGAAATAGGAGGATATTTCAGATGAATACGTGGCTTCAATTGGCAGAGGTGAATCAAATTGGCAGAGGTGCTGAGGAAGAGGATGTCTTGGAATGTATACGGGATAGTTTTCTAAGCCAACATGTAGAGGAACCAACAAGAGAGCAGACTATTCTAGACTGGGTATTGAGTAATGAGGAAGGGTTAGTTAACAGTCTTGATGTGCGTGGCCCCTTGGGCAAGAGTGACCATAATATGGTTGAGTTCTTCATTAGGATGGAGAGTGACTTAGTTAATTCAGAAACAACGGTTCTGAACTTAAAGAAAGGTAACTTTGAGGGCATGAGACATGAATTGGCCAAGATAGACTGGCAATTGATTCTTAAAGGGTTGACGGTGGATATGCAATGGAAGGCGTTTAAAGACCGCATGGATGAACTACAACAATTGTTCCTCCCAGTTTGGCAAAAGAATAAATCAGGGAAGGTAGTGCATCCGTGGCTAACAAGGGAGATTAGGGATAGTATCAAAACAAAAGATGAAGCGTACAAATTAGCAAGAAAAAGCAGCCTACCAGAGGACTGGGAGAAATTCAGAGTCCAGCAGAGGAGGACAAAGGGCTTAATTAGGAAAGGGAAAATAGATTATGAAAGAAAACTGGCAGGGAACATAAAAACTGACTGCAAGAGCTTTTATAGATATGTGAAGAGAAAAAGATTAGTTAAAACAAATGTAGGTCCCTTGCAGTCAGAAACAGGTGAATTGATCATGGGGAACAAGGACATGGCAGACCAATTGAATAACTACTTTGGTTCTGTCTTCACTAAGGAAGACATAAATAATCTGCCGGAAATAGCAGGGGACAGGGGGTCAAATGAGATGGAGGAACTGAGTGAAACCCAGGTTAGTCGGGAAGTGGTGTTAGGTAAATTGAATGGATTAAAGGCCGATAAATCCCCAGGGCCAGATAGGCTGCATCCCAGAGTGCTTAAGGAGGTAGCCCCAGAAATAGTGGATGCATTAGTGATAATTTTTCAAAACTCTTTGGATTCTGGAGTAGTTCCTGAGGATTGGAGGGTAGCTAATGTAAGCCCACTTTTCAAAAAGGGAGGGAGAGAGAAAACGGGGAATTACAGACCAGTTAGTCTAACATCGGTAGTGGGGAAAATGCTAGTCAGTTATTAAAGATGGGATAGCAGCACATTTGGAAAGTGGTGAAATCATTGGACAAAGTCAGCATGGATTTATGAAAGGTAAATCATGTCTGACGAATCTTATAGAATTTTTCGAGGATGTAACTAGTAGAGTGGATAAGGGAGAACCAGTGGATGTGTTATATCTGGACTTCCAGAAGGCTTTCGACAAGGTCCCACATAAGAGATTAGTATGCAAACTTAAAGCACACGGTATTGTGGGTTCAGTATTGATGTGGATAGAGAACTGGCTGGCAGACAGGAAGCAAAGAGTAGGAATAAACGGGTCCTTTTCAGAATGGCAGGCAGTGACTAGTGGGGTACCGCAAGGCTCAGTGCTGGGACCCCAGCTATTTACAATATATATTAATGATTTGGACGAGGGAATTGAATGCAACATCTCCAAGTTTGCGGATGACACGAAGCTGGGGGGCAGTATTAGCTGTGAGGAGGATGCTAGGAGGCTGCAACGTGACTTGGATAGGTTAGGTGAGTGGGCAAAGGCATGGCAGATGCAGTATAATGTGGATAAATGTGAGGTTATCCACTTTGGTGGCAAGAACAGGAAAGCAGACTATTATCTGAATGGTGGCCGATTAGGAGAAGGGGGGATGCAACGAGACCTGGGTGTCGTGGTACACCAGTCATTGAAAGTAGGCATGCACTTCCGGTGGCGTTATGGACTGAGCAAGTCGCACGCCAACTAGCTCCGTGAACATTTCGATCTAGGAAGAGAGGAACAGGTCGGGCCCGTTGCAACTTACCGGCAATTTTCAACGAAGGGTGGGTGACGTCATCAGATCGCGACTTTTAAAAGTAAATGTCGACAAGTCGCACCCCCCCGTTAAAAACCGTTAAAAAAGGAACGGGTAAAACAAGACCCGTGGAAGAAGAGGAATCAAGACAGATGGAAGCCTCTGCTGCAGCTCAAACCTCAGCGTCGGCTCAGGAAGAAATTGCCAAACGAACAACCCGGAATCCACAGCCTAAAAAAATTGGATTGGAAGAATTTCGCAGCGTTGTGGGTGAGGAGCTTTCAGATATGAAGTCTCAAGTGGCAAATATGACAGTTAAATTACAAGAGATGAAAGCTGAATTAGTATCCCTTAAAGGAATGAAGGGGGAAATACTATCTACTATTAATGATCAGTTGGATAAATCAAAGGCTGAAATGTGTGTAATTATGAATGAACACATGGAGGAAGTAACCTCCAAGTTACAAAAGTTGGACTCTGATTTTTCCGGTAAGCTGAACCACATCACGGCGTCAATAGAACAACATGATGAGGCTATAGGTGAGTTGGAAACTTTAGCCGAGACGAGTGCTGAAACTACAAAAGTAGTATTGTCGGAGACTCAGCGTTTTTCTGATTTATTGATGAGATTAACCGAAAAATGTATTGACCTAGAGGGTCATTCAAAACGACAAAATTTAAGAATCCTTGGAGTTAAAGAAGGCAAAGAAAAAGATAAAAACCTTCGTGATTTTACTGCTGAGTTATTACAAGAAGTTTTGAAAATGGATTCAAAGCCCTTGCTGGATCGAGCCCATAGAGCACTGAGAGCATGGCCAGGTGCTAATGCGCCTCCAAGGCATTTGATTCTGAGGGTGCATAATGCTCACGTTTTAGAAGATATGCTGTCAAGAATTGCTAGTAACAGAGCTTTATCATTCAAAGGCGATGAGATTCGCATCTTCAGAGATTACCCCTCTGAGGTGGTTAAGCAAAGAGCACTGTTTAATGAGACAAGATCTATTCTCAGGAAGATCCCAGCGCTCAGATTTGGTATGTTGTATCCAGCAAAACTTCGAGTGACCTACAATCAAAATGAATCCTTTTTTACTGATCATAATAAAGCACTGGAATTTGCTCGGGAGATCGAAAGGTCGCTGAAGGATTGATTATGATTTCACGGCTATCTTAATTGGCAGACACCTAATTGGACTTTAAAAATATTAAAATTCAAAGATTTAAGTTTAGTGTATATACTATACGAATATTAACCGTAACTAATAATTATTAATTAAAAAACATATATATTTTTATTAATCATTACTAATAAGAAGTATAAGTAATATTTGATTTATGTAAACTTTACTTTGAATACTTAATTAATACACCTTAGATAGAAAAATCGATTTATTATAGACTAATTAGTTTTGGGCCTGCCCCGTTTATCTTTCTTTTTAAAAAAAAAAAAACAAACAATAACTTTGTTAAAAAACGGAGCTAGTATTAATTTTTTTTAACATCTCACGGAAGTCCTTAGATTTTTTGCCACCTTAGGGTGGCTAACACTAACTGCACTAATTGTAGTTGTAGTTTTAGTTGTCTCTTCTTCTTTCCTGCACTCTTTTAACCTTTTATATATTGATTTTTTTTTTAGATTTAACTGTTATTATTATGTCATTTTTCAGAAATTATATACTTTTGGGAGATATTTCCGGGAAGCACTCTACGTTGTACAAAAGATCATCCACCCTTCATTCAAGAAAAATGTTGTAGTCCGGGTGCCAGACCATTTGCTTTATTATAGACTATTTATCGGTTAAGATGCAAGAGTCTATTAGGAAAACAGGGGGTAAAGGTATTACATTTTGTAGTTGGAATGTCAAGGGTGTTAATGAACCAATTAAAAGAGGTAAAGTACTTTCACATTTAAAATCTATTGATGCAGACATAATGTTCCTTCAGGAAACTCATCTAAAAAATGTAGCACATAATAGACTGAAAGGCAAATGGATTGATAAAGTATTTCACTCATCGTTTCCCTTTAAATCAATAGACAATAGACAATAGACAATAGGTGCAGGAGTAGGCCATTCAGCCCTTCGAGCCAGCACCGCCATTCAATGCGATCATGGCTGATCACTCTCAATCAGTACCCCGTTCCTGCCTTCTCCCCATACCCCCTCACTCCGCTATCCTTAAGAGCTCTATCCAGCTCTCTCTTGAAAGCATCCAACGAACTGGCCTCCACTGCCTTCTGAGGCAGAGAATTCCACACCTTCACCACCCTCTGACTGAAAAAGTTCTTCCTCATCTCCGTTCTAAATGGCCTACCCCTTATTCTCAAACTGTGGCCCCTTGTTCTGGACTCCCCCAACATTGGGAACATGTTATCTGCCTCTAATGTGTCCAATCCCCTAATTATCATATGTTTCAATAAGATCCCCCCTCATCCTTCTAAATTCCAGTGTATACAAGCCCAATCGTTCCAGCCTTTCAACATACGAAAGTCCCGCCATTCCGGGAATTAACCTAGTGAACCTACGCTGCACGCCCTCCATAGCAAGAATATCCTTCCTCAAATTTGGAGACCAAAACTGCACACAGTACTCCAGGTGCGGTCTCACCAGGGCCCGGTACAACTGTAGAAGGACCTCTTTGCTCCTATACTCAACTCCTCTTGTTACGAAGGCCAACATTCCATTGGCTTTCTTCACTGCCTGCTGAACCTGCATGCTTCCTTTCATTGACTGATGCACTAGGACACCCAGATCTCGTTGAACTCCCCCTCCTCCTAACTTGACACCATTCAGATAATAATCTGCCTTTCTATTCTTACTTCCAAAGTGAATAACCTCACACTTATCTACATTAAACTGCATCTGCCATGTATCCGCCCACTCACACAACCTGTCCAAGTCACCCTGCAGCCTTATTGCATCTTCCTCACAATTCACACTACCCCCCAACTTAGTATCATCTGCAAATTTGCTAATGGTACTTTTAATCCCTACGTCTAAGTCATTAATGTATATCGTAAATAGCTGGGGTCCCAGCACCGAACCTTGCGGTACCCCACTGGTCACTGCCTGCCATTCCGAAAGGGACCCATTTATCCCCACTCTTTGCTTTCTGTCTGTCAACCAATTTTCTATCCATGTCAGTACCCTACCCCCAATACCATGTGCCCTAATTTTGCCCACTAATCTCCTATGTGGGACCTTGTCGAAGGCTTTCTGAAAGTCGAGGTACACCACATCCACTGACTCTCCCTTGTCAATTTTCCTAGTTACATCCTCAAAAAATTCCAGTAGATTTGTCAAGCATGATTTCCCCTTCGTAAATCCATGCTGACTCGGAATGATCCCGTTACTGCTATCCAAATGCTCAGCAATTTCGTCTTTTATAATTGACTCCAGCATCTTCCCCACCACTGATGTCAGACTAACTGGTCTATAATTACCCGTTTTCTCTCTCCCTCCTTTCTTAAAAAGTGGGATAACATTTGCTATTCTCCAATCCACAGGAACTGATCCTGAATCTATAGAACATTGCAAAATGATCTCCAATGCTTCCACTATTTCTAGAGCCACCTCCCTAAGTGCTCTGGGATGCAGACCATCAGGCCCTGGGGATTTATCAGCCTTCAGTCCCATCAGTCTACCCAAAACCATTTCCTGCCTAATGTGGATTTCCTTCAGTTCCTCCATCACCCTAGGTTCTCCGGCCCCTAGAACATTTGGGAGATTGTGTGTATCTTCCTCAGTGAAGACAGATCCAAAGTAACGGTTTAACTCGTCTGCCATTTCTTTGTTCCCCATAATAAATTCCCCTGCTTCTGTCTTCAAGGGACCCACATTTGCCTTGACTATTTTTTTCCTCTTCACGTATCTAAAAAAACTTTTGCTATCCTCCTTTATATTATTGGCTAGTTTACCCTCGTACCTCATCTTTTCTCCCCGTATTGCCTTTTTAGTTAACTTTTGTTGCTCTTTAAAAGAGTCCCAATCCTCTGTCTTCCCACTCTTCTTTGCTATGTTATACTTCCTCTCCTTAATTTTTATGCTGTCCCTGACTTCCCTTGTCAGCCACAGGTGTCTCTTACTCCCCTTAGAGTCTTTCCACCTCTTTGGAATAAATTGATCCTGCAACCTCTGCATTATTCCCAGGAATACCTGCCATTGCTGTTCTACCGTCTTCCCTGCTAGGGCCTCCTTCCAATCAATTTTGGCCAGCTCCTGCCTCATGCCTCTGTAATCCCCTTTGCTATACTGTAATACCGACACTTCCGATTTTCCCTTCTGCCTTTCCATTTGCAGAGTAAAACTTATCATGTTGTGATCACTGCCTCCTAATGGCTCTTTTACCTCTAGTCCCCTTATCAGATCAGGATCATTACACAACACTAAATCCAGAATTGCCTTCTCCCTGGTAGGCTCCAGTACAAGCTGTTCTAAGAATCCATCTCGAAGGCACTCTACAAACTCTCTTTCCTGGGGTCCATTTCCAACCTGATTTTCCCAGTCTACCTGCATGTTGAAATCTCCCATAACCACCGGAGCATTACATTTTTGACACGCCAATTTTATCTCCTGATTCAACTTGCACCCTATGTCGAGGCTACTGTTTGGGGGCCTATAGATAACTCCCATTAGGGTCTTTTTACCCTTACAATTTCTCATTTCTATCCATACTGATTCAACATCAAGAGGTGTTGCTATTTTAATTCGTAAGGGTATACCATTTATACATACTTCCTCTATAGTCGACACTGAAGGTAGATATGTTATATTAGTGGGAGAACTATATTCTACAAAATTGATATTGGTGAATATGCACCAAATTTTGATAATCCGTTATTTTTAAAAAAAATATTTAATACCATTCCAGAATTTGGACAATATAACTTGATAATTGGAGGAGATTTAAATTGTACATTAGATCCTTATTTGGATAGATCTTCAACTCAAAGGAAAACAAAATCCAAGTTGTGTGAATTATTAAACTCTTATATAAATAGTGCAAATATAAAAGATGTTTGGAGGATTGATAATCCTTCAGGCCGAGAGTATTCATTTTATTCACCTGTGCATAAAACTTATTCAAGAATTGATTATTTCTTGGTGGACTCCAAACTTATTCCTTATACGTATAATTCAAAATATCATAATATTATTATATCCGATCATGCCCCTTTAACATTTAGGGTAAAACTCCAAGGAGTAACGGGGAAACAGACTAATTGGAGATTTAATCCGCAAATCTTAAATGAAAAAGCATGTTATGACTATCTTAAATCGCAATTTGAGACTTTTTTTTACGCAAATGACCTTCCTGAAACACCTGCGTCCCTGCTTTGGGAAACATTTAAAGCGTTTGTGAGAGGATGTATTATTGCTTTTCAAGCGTCTCAAAACAAGAAGAAGCGAGCTGAACAAAATGACCTAGAAAGTCAGATAAAACAGTTAGACATAACAAATGCCATCGCTCCCTCTATTGAAATACATAATAAAATTGCAGCTCTCAAATATAAGTTAAATTATATCCTCTCAGCTCATATTTTAAGGCTTTTTCAATATACTAAACAAAAAACATTTTGAATTTGGAGATAAACCACAGAAATTGCTAGCACGTCAACTCCGTAAATTAGAAGATGATTCTAACATTCATAAAATTAGATCAGAAAATGGAGATTTGCTTAAACTACCTAAGGATATTAATCAGAGATTTTTGCAATTTTATCAGTCATTATATTCATCAAAAATAACAGATACTTCTGCGCAGATGCAAATTTTTTTGCAGGAATGTAACCTTCCTGGTTTGAATGTGAGTGATAGAAATTTACTGGGCGCAGAAATAACTATGAAAGACGTTGAAGATACCATTAAATCCATGAAAAATGGGAAGACTCCTGGCCCTGATGGCTTAAATAATGAATTTTATAAAAAATTCAGTGGTTTGATCTCACCATGTTTGCAAACTGTATATAGTCACGCCTTTAAACAACAGAGATTACCACAAACTCTGACTGAATCAACAATAATCCTCATTCCTAAAAAAGATAAGGATTCTGAAGACCCTGGTTCGTATAGGGCGATAGCTCTTTTAAATACTGATCAGAAGATATTAGCGAAAATCTTAGCTCAGAGATTAAGTCTAGTTATAGATAAATTGATACACCCCGATCAATCAGGCTTTATAGCCAAACGATATTCATTTTTCAACTTGAGACGCTTGTTTAATATAATTTATTCAAAAAGACTACTAAATGAAGATTTAGCAATCATCTCGCTAGATGCTGAAAAAGCATTTGATCAAGTAGAATGGCCCTATCTTTTCTCAGTGATGGAAAAATTTCAACTAGGTGAAAATTTTTGTTCATGGGTGAAACTTTTATATACATCCCCAACAGCTAGAATATTAACTAATCAAATGCTGTCATCTAAATTTCATTTAGCTAGGGGTTGTAGACAAGGATGTCCACTATCACCACTTCTATTTGCCCTTATTATAGAACCACTTGCTGAGAGTATTAGATCAAATTCAGATATTCATGGCTATAACACTAAACATACAACCAATAAAATTTCTTTATATGCGGATGATGTATTAATATATATTACAAAGCCAGAAATTAGCATTCCGAATTTATTAAATCTCATAACTCAATTTGGTTCATTTTCAGGTTATAGAATTAACTGGTATAAAAGGGAAATTATGCCAATAATGGAGCATAATCCGGCCATACTTCAACAATTTCCTTTTAAAATTGCCTATGAAAAGTTTAAATATCTTGGAATTTACGTGACTAGGAAATATACTTCTTTATTTAAATTAAATTTTCCTCCTTTACTCGCTAAATTACACAGAAATATCCAATTTTGGAAAACACTCCCTATATCATTAGTTGGTCGTAGTAATGCTATAAAGATGATCTTTCTTCCACAGCTACTATACTTATTTCAAGCAATTCCGATCTATCTTCCAAAAAAGTTTTTTTTTTAAATTGATTCAATTGTTACTAATTTTATTTGGGACTACAAGACTCATAGAATAAATAAAAGACATCTATGTAAGTCTAAAATTAATGGAGGAATTGCTTTACCTAACTTTTTATTTTATTATTGGGCGGTTAATATTAAAAATATAACCTGCTGGTTGGATGATTCTGATCAACAACCGGATTGGTTAAAGATGGAGAAAGAGGATTGTTTACCATTCGATATTGGTGCGATCCTCTTAGCTCCAATAAATTTAAATAAAAAAACATATGGAGGTAATCCCATTATACATAGTGTTATCTGTACCTGGAAACAATTAAAGCTTACGTTAAAATTGAGTAAATTATCTGTTTTCCTTCCTATTGCGAATAATCCTTCTTTTAAACCGTCTGTCTTAGATAGAGGCTTTGCTCAATGGAAAAGTTATGGAATCAAAAAGGTGGGAGATCTTTATCATAAGGGAACTTTTCTTTCTTTTCAGGATTTTCAGCAGAAGTATGGATTACATGTTAATAATTATTTTAGATATTTACAACTTAGAGATTATGTAAAATCACACATGCAAGAATATAAGTTTAGAGGTCCAGAAACACTTGATGTATGCCTGGATCGACATTATAACTCAAATAAATTAATATCCTTTATATACAATACTCTCCTTGACACTGACATTTCGTCATCAGAATCTTATAGACGAGCATGGGAGGACGAATTGAATCAATTTATAATGCAAGATATATGGGATGAAAGTTTACAACATATACATCAATGTATATACAATTTAATACAATTTAATACAATTTAAAATAATACATAGATTACATTATTCGAAGACGAAATTAAATAGGATTTTTCCTAGTATCTCTCCTATTTGTGATAAATGTCAATTTCAAGAAGCTAATTTAACTCATATTTTCGTAACTTGTATAAAAATGCAAAACTTCTGGTTGGAGATTTTTAAAATAGTTTCTAAAGTTATTAATAAAAAATTAGATATGGACCCAAAATTAATTATATTAGGATTATCAGAACATACTACAAATTTTACAGTAAGTCAGGTACATTTTCTTGATTACAGTCTAATAACCGCAAAAAAATTAATAAATAAATTTTGGAAAAAAACAATAACCCCCACAATTAAAATGTGGACTACGGAAATGACAGAGACCCTGCATTTGGAAAAAATAAGGTTTGCCTTAATCGACAAACCTGAGTTATTTTTAAAAATATGGTCTCCATTTATTGAATTTTTAGAAAAGTAAATGGGTTTGGCACAGGACTAAAATAATTTTTTTTAATTAAAAGTTGAAACTTGAGTTAGGGGTTGGATGTACAACTGTGGTTATTGTCTCCCGGATCTACTCCCGTTAATTTTTATTGTTAGATCCTTTTTTTTAACCCTCTTATTCTCTCTCCCCAAGTTTATAGTTTTTTATTTTTATTTTTACTTTCTCTCTTCAAAAATTTAAAAATTGAAGCTATGTAAGAACTTTGTAACAAATGTGTTTTTTTTCTTATTTCTATTTGTACATATGCTTTTCAAAAAAAATATATATTTTTAAAAAATAAAATAAAATAAAAAAATAAATAAATAAAAAGAAAGTAGGCATGCAGGTGCAGCAGGCAGTGAAGAAAGCGAATGGTATGTTGGCATTCATAGCGAGGGGATTTGAGTATAGGAGCAGGGAGGTTCTGCTGCAGTTGTACAGGGCATTGGTGAGACCACACCTGGAGTATTGCGTACAGTTTTGGTCTCCTAATCTGAGGAAAGACATTCTTGCCATAGAGGGAGTACAGAGAATGTTCACCAGATTGATTCCTGGGATGGCAGGACTTTCATATGAAGAAAGACTGGATAGACTCGGCTTGTACTCGCTGGAATTTAGAAGATTGAGGGGGGATCTTATAGAAACTTACAACATTCTTAAGGGGTTGGACAGGCTAGATGCAGGAAGATTGTTCCCGATGTTGGGGAAGTCCAGAACAAGGGGTCACAGTTTAAGGATAAGGGGGAAGTCTTTTAGGACCGAGATGAGAATTTTTTTTTCACACAGAGAGTGGTGAATCTGTGGAATTCTCTGCCACAGAAGGTAGTTGAGGCCAGTTCATTGGCTATATTTAAGAGGGAGTTAGATGTGGCCCTTGTGGCTAAAGGGATCAGGGGGCATGGAGAGAAGGCAGGTACGGGATACTGAGTTGGATGATCAGCCATGATCATATTGAATGGCGGTGCAGGCTCGAAGGGCCGAATGGCCTACTCCTGCACCTATTTTTTATGTTTCCATGAGCACATAAGCTGGGATAGATTAGTACATTGATCATCAGCTTGGTTAAAGGGAAAAATATGAGAGCAGAAATTGGGATAAATTGTGGATTGTGAGAAAGGCTGTCAAAATATATAGTGTGATGTCAATCAGCTAGAGAAATGGGTGGAGAAATGGCAGAGTTTAGGGCCTGTTTCCACGCTGTGTGACTCCATCTTCAATAGATGTGGTTTCCTGCCTGCTGTTCAGGATGGATCCTCACTCTTCAGCTCTTTAGATCTTGTTCCTTCTCCCCCAGATGGAACAAGAGGAGAGTTGCCCTGGTCCTCACCTTTCACATCTCTCTGCATTCTTTCCAGATTAATGGCAGCTTTCCTATGGCAGGGTGACCGAACCTGAGCACGGTATTCTAACCATCCACCCACCAGCATCTGCATCCAACACATCACTCTCTGAGATTTTCGCCAAGTTCAAAGTGGTGCAATCACCAGGCAATATTCCATACCTCACCCCTCCAAACTTTCTGCAAAGCCCACTCTCTTCGCAACCATACTCATCCCTTCCCACCCTACCCGCTCCCTCCCCAGGTACTTTCTCCTGCAACCGCATGGGATTAGAGTCACTAGTCAATTGTTTAATTATCATATGCACGTTGTCAAAGTCCATTGAAGAGTGTTCAATTGTCATATGTATCAAAAATTGAATAATTAAATTCGTACTTGCAGCAACATAACAGATTTGTAAACACACTTTTTCATAGATAACACAATAAACAAAAAAAGTTCAAACAAAATTCCTTAGTCCCTAGTACAGCCAATATAGTTTGCAGTTCGTAGTTTACTTGGTGTTTGTAGTGTTCAAGAACTTAATGGTTGTCAAGAAGAAGCTGTTCCAGAACTTGAGGTCATGATTTTCAGACTCCTGTTCCTAATGGCAGGAGTGAAATGAGAGCGTGGCCAGGGTGGTGTGGGTCCTTGATATTGTTGGCCGCCTCATTGAGGCAGCGTCTTCTATAGATCTCTTCAATGGTGGGGAGGTCACTACCTGTGATGGGCCGGACAGTGTCCACCACGTTTTGCAATCTCCTTCGTTCCTGGGCATTCAATTTGCCGAACCAGGTGATGCAACCGATTACTATGCACTCTACCATACACCTGTAAAGGTTTAAGAGAGTATTTGCCCTAGGATGTACTGTTTCCTCCCACACTCCAAGGACGTACAGGTTTGTAGGCCACTCCACCATTCAACCATGGCTGATCTATCTCTCCCTCCTCACCCTATTCTCCTCCCTTCTCCCCATAACGTCTGATCCCTCAAAGGGTGAGGTTTGCTTTAGGTGCCTTGGAAGGAATTGAGTGTTGGGCATAAGATGTTGTTCACAGAGAAGGGGGTGGGTCATTAGTAGAGGCAATAATTGGCCACTGGGGAGAAACCTTTGAGGTTTATGTTGATTTGTGAGTGATGCTGAGCTGTTGTCCATGAGTGGTTCGCCACTAAGGTTGCTGGGAGTTTTATGTCGCCTTTGATGTGCCTGCACTGCCCAAATGTCTGCATGGATGGAAATCTAAGAATTAGTAAACAGGTGCATTGCATGTCATTGAATGTCACTGGCCTGTCTAGATATCTCTGTACATTAGTGCATAGGGTGAGCACTAAAGTTTGTTACAATTACGCAAGACTGCACGTGGAGTACTGTGTTCGGTTTTGGTCACCCTGCTGTAGAATAAATTCTAATACATTAGAAAGAATGCAGAGAAGATTTATGAGATTTATGAGGGCCTGAACTACCGGGTTGAGGTTGGACAAGCGAGGACGATCGTCGGGGCAATCGTCAGCTGCGGGAGTCTCGATTGCCCCGACGGACTCCCCCGACAGCGGGAGAATAAAGAGTGAAGATTAGTCTTTATTGCCTTCCATCACAGTGAGGAATATGGGAAATCCGCTGTGGTGGATGTTTAAGTTAACTTTTATGTATTGTTGCTTTTTTTAGATTCCATCCGGGGACCCCAGCAGTTCTTCCAGGTAGGACAGAGGTTCACGTGCACCTCACCTAGCCTCATCTCCTGCATCCAATGTCCCCTGATGTGTGTTCCTGCACATCGGTGAGACCAAGCATAGACTAGGTGACCATTCCGTCTGCCAAGGCCTACTGGATCCCCCGGTTGCTAACCACTTTATGTCCCCATCCCATTCCCACACTGACCTTTCTGTCCTGGGCCTCCTCCATTGCCACAGTGAGACCACACGCAAACTGGAGGAACAGCACCTCATATTCTGCTTGGGTAACTTTACAACCCAAAGATATAAACATTGAATTCTCCAAGTTTAGGTAACTTCTGCCAACACCACCCTTCCCCCACCCCTTTCTCCCCCTAACACTCCACCCCCTTAGTTTTTCCTCACACTGCTTCCCCCTGAACCTTGGCTGCTCTTACACCATTTCCTCCTTCCTCTCATCCCCTTCTCTCCCCTTCCCTCTAACCTCCTCCACTAAAGGCCCATTAACTAGCTTCACACCTCACGACTATGTATTCCTCTTGGGCTCACACCCATCTCTTTTTCTAGCCCCTGTCCAACAATTAGCCGGCAGAGGACCTCCTCCCTTGAGGTTATCTGTTGCTAGCCACGAGTTGCTTTGCTTCTTTTCACCTCCACCTTTTACCCCACTCTCCCTACTATAATCAGTCCGAAGAAGGACCCAAACCAAAACATCACCTATCCGTTGCTCCAGAGATGCTGCCTGTCCTGCTGAGTTACTTTGTGCCGACCTTTGGTATAAACCAGTGCCTTTTTATTACACTCCTACTTCCTCTATTCCTCTATTCCTTTTCATGCTTTTAAAAATAAATACTTCCGAAATGTATTTTGTGCATCTTGCTCTTGGTTCTTGAATGTTCAACTTCCATAATTTTCTAATGTACGGCTTCAACATAATGTCTGCTACAGTTATCAAATATATTTTGTTACCCTGATTATTATGACAAGGCATTGGATTCAATGGATCCTAACTGAATTAGTTCTTCTTGCTGCCTGGCTGTATCTTCCCTGCAAGCATTACATTTATCATCTCAGACAGAATAGTATCCAATTACACACAACAACCTACTCACAGAGGGATAAGGCAGGAACTAAAGCGAGTCGGAAATAAAGCAAAATAACAATAATTCCTCTTCATCAATTATGAGGGGTCCAGATAAGCTTCTCTTTCTTATTTCTTGTTTATAAATGTTAGTGGGTGCCAACGATTAGTGAAAATAGAATTTTATCAACTGTATTTCTGATTTCACTTCTGTTAATAATTCGCAGGAGTGACAGATGGTTTCTGATCCTGAACTCTGAATGGAACAAAAAAATTTAAATCACATTTTAAGGGACACTTGAAAATCATATTTTAAATTCTGAAGGTATCACAAAATGCTGGAGTAACTCAGCAGGTCAGGCAGCATCTCTGGAGAGAAGGAATGGGTGACGTTTCGGGTCGAGACCCTTCTTCAGACTTTTAAATTCTGAATGTTGATAGATTGGAGTTTACTCTTTAGCCAAATAATTGAATCACTATGAAACTGATCATTGTAATGAGCAGATACTGCAAAGTACAGGCTTAGTTTAGTTTGGAGATACAGCGCAGAAACAGGCCCTTCGGCCCACCGAGTCCACACTGACCAACGATCCTCACACATTAACACACACTGGGGACGATTTACACTTGTATCAAGCCAATTAACCTACAAACCAGTAAGTCTGGAATGTGAGAGGAAACCAAAGATCTCGGAGAAAACCCATGCAGGTCATGGGGAGAACGTACAAACTATGTGCAGACAGCATCCGTAGTTGGGATCGAACCCGGGTCTCCGGCGCTAGAGTAGGGCAGCAACTTTACCACTGCGCCAATGTGCCACCCTATCATGGCTATTGTCCACTGCTGGTTATGATCTACATCTCTCAGCCTATGTTGACATATGGAGGACCATATAGAAAGTGGGATTTTGCTTTGGTTCTTGCATAGTTATGCAGTAGTTATGCAGTAGTTATGTGGTAGTTATGCAGTAGGTATGTGGTAGTTATGCAGTAGCTAGGCTGTAGGAAAGATTGGGTAGGCTGAGTTTATTCTCACTCGAATTTAGAAGGTTGAACAGTGACCTCATAGAGGTTTATAAAATTATGACGAGGGTGGCTAATGTTGTGCCTTTATTTAAGAAGGGCTGCAAAGAGAAACATGGGGACTATCAACCAGTATGCCTAACATCCGTGTAGGAAAATTACTGGAGAGGATTCTGATGGACAAAATACATGTGCATTTGTAAAGACAGGTATTGATTAGGGATAGTCAGCATGGCTTAGTGCATGGGAGATCGTGTCTCACAAAGTGATTTGAGTTTTTTGAAGAAATAACCAAGAAGGTCGATAGGGGCAGTGTGATCTGAGGGGTAAGTGAAATCCATATGGACTTCAGCAAGTATTTTGATAAGGTTCAGCATGGTAAGCTGCTCTAGAAGGTTAGATCGTCTGGGATCCAGGGAGAGATAGCAGAATGGATAGAGAATTGGCTTTCATGGAAGGAAGCAAATGGAGCTTAATTCAAATAAGTTCAAGGTGTTGCGTTTTGGGAACGTCCTTCAGGGTAGGTCATTAACAATGAACAGTAGGGCCCTGGGAAGTGTTGTAGAACAGAGACCTGGGAGTACAAGTATATAGTTCCCTGAAAGTGCCATCACAGTGAGACAGAGTGGTGAAGAAAGCTTTTGGCAGACTGACCTTCAGTTCAGTTCAGTTTAGTTTATTGTCACATGTACCGAGGTACAGTGAAAAGCTTTTGTTGCGTGCTAACCAGTCAGCGGAATGACAATACATGATTACAATCGAGCCATTCACGGTATACAGATACATGAAGAAGGGAAATAATGTGAAGAGCATTTAGGTCAAGATAAAGCCAGTAAAGTCCAATCAAAGATAGTCCGAGGGTCTCCAATAAGGTAGATAGTAGTTCAGCACTGCCACTGCTCTCTGGTTGTGGTAGGATGGTTCAGTTCCCTAATAACACCTGGGAAGAAACTGCCCCTGAATCTGAAGGTGTGTGTTTTCACACTTCTATACCTTTTGCCCGATGGAAGAGGGGAGAAGAGTGGCCAGGGTGCGACTCGTCCTTGATTATGCTGCTGGCCTTGCCGAGGCAGCATGAGGTTTAAATGGTCAATGGATGGGAGGTTGGATTGTGTGATGGTCTGGGCTGCATCCACAATTCGCTGCAATTTCTTGCTGTCATGGATGGAGTTGTCCCCAAACCATGCTGTGATCCATCCTGATAAAATGCTTTTGAGGCGCATCTGTAGAAGTTGGTGAGAGCTGTTTGGGATATGACAAACTTCCTAAGCCTTCTAAGGAAGTAGAGAGATTGTTGTGCATTCTTGGTCGTTGCTTCAATATTGGTGATCCAGGAGAAGTTGTAGGTGCAGTAGTAGAAGTTGTAGCTGCTAGGAATTTGAAGTTTTCAACCATCTCTACTTCGGCACCGTCAATGTACACTGGGGTGTGTGCACTGCTTCACTTCCTGAAGTCCATCACTATCTCTTTCGTCATGCTTACGTTGAGAGAAATGTTGTTGTCTCAACATCAGACCATGAGATTCGCAATCTCCTTCCTATATTTTGTCTCATCATTATTTGATATCCGGCCCACAATGGTGGTGTCGTCTGCGAATTTGTAAACTGAATTAGATTTGTACATGGCCGTACAGTCGTGGATGAACAAGGAATAAAGAAGGGGGCTGAGAACGCATCCTTGGGGAGCACCAGTGTTGAGGATTATCATAGAGGATGATATGTCCCCTATCCTCACTGATTGGGGTCTGTTGGCCAGGAAGTCAAGGATCTAGTTGCAGTTTGGTGATGAGCTTGGATGGTATAATGGTGTTAAAGGCAGAGGTATAGTCTATGAATGGGAGTCGGATGTGTGTTTCTCTTATCCACGTGTTCCAGAATGTTGGTGAGATGACATGCAGCGGTATCTTGGGGTCCAGGATCGTAGCTCCCTGAAAGTGGCAACACAAGTAGGTAGAGTGGTTAGGAAGGCATATGGTATGGTTGCTGTTTGGAGACATGTTTCCAAGAAGTAACTCCCGTGCATGTACACGCGCAAGAGTGGACTTTATTAAGTCGTTCCACCTCTTGTTGCATACATTATATGCGTATGACATATCATAACATCCCCCCTTTTTCCAAAAGAAAAAAACTGTCAGATGCACAATGTATGCTCGCTTACAAAAAAACACTTTTTAAAAAAAAGTCAAAGTGCCTTTCCTTTACCTTATCTAATTTTCTTAAACTTGGTTAACACACTTGTAACCTCATACAGACCATCAAATCACAATGACAACGTTATGAAAAAAAAACAAAATTCCACGAACAACACTGTGCTGTTACTAAACTTCTCCAGTTGGAGGTGAAGTCGTCTGTGTAACATTACAAAACGACCAACCTTTTGTAATTGTTGAACTTCTCATTTAAATTTCCTCAATTTACTGTGCAACGTGAATACACTTGTCTATTGCCATGACATTTATGAACTCCATTACCATGAACTTGTCATTTATAAAAACATGCATCATCCAATATAACCATTGATAATGACAAAATCAATGTGTCACAAAGTCTCTGAGGTACTTTGGCGGTCTCACTGTGTGACCTGAACGACTTTTCATTGTTTTGTTCATGTCACTGCCATTGTTTTGGTCATTGTTTTTGGCAGCTTGCTTTGTAGCTGTTTTCTCTTCAGTCGGCGCTGGCTGTTGTTCAAACGCCTGTGTCGCGTTAGTTGTGGTCGGTGTTGTGGTCAGTGATGGTCTGGTCGTGCGACTACCTCGTCTGGTGGATTTTCGCGGGTCCTGCGGAGGTGTACACGATTGCGACGGTAGCTGCCAGAAGGGGTCTGAACCACGTTGAACGTTCATCAAGCCGGCGAGAAACGATGGCTTTCTCCCAACTCTTTTTTCCTTGTACGAGGGGTTGCATTCACACTGTATCCCCTTCGTGAAGTGGGGAAAGGTCTTTAGCCGACTTGTTGTAATTGTCAGCTTGCTGCTGAACCCGCTGCTTCATGCGTTCGTGATCGTGCACTACTCTGGGTTCGAGTAGGCTTGCTGTCGTAGGCAGAAGTATTCGCATGCGGCGATTCATGAGGCACTGAGAGGGACTTGTGCTCAGCCCTTGCGAAGGCGTATTACGATGATCCAACATCGCTAGGTAGGGGTCGGATTGTGATTTGTTGCTCTTCATCATGATTCGCTTCGCTGTTTTGACGGCTGATTATAGACAATAGACAATAGACAATAGGTGCAGGAGGAGGCCATTCGGCCCTTCGAGCCAACACCGCCATTCAATGTGATCGACTGATCATTCTCAACCAGTACCCTGTTCCTGCCTTCTCCCCATACCCCCTCACTCCGCTATCCTTAAGAGCTCTATCTAACTCTCTCTTGAATGCATTCAGAGAATTGGCCTTCACTGCCTTCTGAGGCAGAGAATTCCACAGATTTACAACTCTCTGACTGAAAAGGTTTTTCCTCATCTCTGTTCTAAATGGCCTACCCCTTATTCTTAAACTGTGGCCCCTGGTTCTGGACTCCCCCAACAGGTTTCCTGCCTCTAACGTGTTCAACCTCTTAATAATCATATTTTTCGATAAGATCTCCTCTCATCCTAAATTCCAGTGTATACAAGCCTAGTCGCTCCAGTCTTTCACCATATGACAGTCCCGCCATTCCGGGAATTAACGTAGTAAACCTATGCTGCACGCCCTCAATAGCAAGAATATCCTTCCTCAAATTCTGCTTTCCTGATCGCTTTACTATTACCGGGACTGCTGCACAGATGCTCAAAATCCCATTCTCTCGCGAACTGGCAAAATGCGACCGATGTGAACTTCAGTCCGTTATCGCTCACAACTTGTGTCAGGCTTCCGTTTCTCGCAAAATGAGCTTCCAACTTGCAAATTACGGTTGGACAGCTCCTGTCTCTCAGCCGGTCTACTTCGAAGAAGTTGCTATGGTAGTGGACGGTGATGGGATAATCTTTTCTGTCCCCTGAGAAGAGTCAAGTCAAGTCAATTTTATTTTGTATAGCACATTTAAAAACAACCCACGTTGACCAAAGTGCTGTACATCAGTTCAGGTACTAATAAAAAAACATACAATGGCACACAAACATAACAGCACATACATAAACAGTTCACAGCGCCCCCTCAGAGGGCCTGATCTGTGCCGACTTTCTCCCATGGCCCAGTCGGCAGCTCATGACTCATAAGCGACTCTTTTTGCTGGCTGGCTTCATAGGTACGGCACACATCACATGTAGTGATGTACTGCTTGATGTCACTGCTCATGCCAGGCCAGAATAGGCATTCGCATGCTCGTCGTTGGCAGCCTTCAATGCCCAGATGTGAAGAGTGTATCTTTTCTTTCATGTCTCTGTGTAAGCTTAAAGGTATGATCACGCGCTCGCCCTTGAAGATTAAACCATCTTGTACTGCGAGCTCATCCCTATAGCTGTAATAAGGCGTGAGCTGCTCTGGTAGCGTATAGCGTTCGCTAGGCCACCCACTGATGATGACGCGTTTCAGCATCTGTAGTGCGTCTTCTTTCGCTGTTTCATCGCGAATTTGCTCGAGACGCTCATCGCGAATTGGCAAGTGCGATACCATGTTGACCTCCTCTCTGCTCGGCGTGCCGCTAACTGCACGCGGCAGTGTATCTACATGAGCTTCCCCTGACAGTAGCTGATGTGGAGATCATAGCTCTGCAGGCGGAGTAGCATTCCTTGGAGACGCTTCAATGCTTTCACTAGCGACTTCGTCGCTATCATTTCAAGCGGCTTGTGATCGCTGATCACGCTGGTGAAGCGACTAAAGGTGTATTGATGAAAACGCTCCATTGCGAATACCACAGCGAGCATCTCCTTCTCGTTCGAAGCATATCGCGATTCAGTGTTGGTTATTGCTCTGCTCGCATAAGCGATGGGACGTCCCTTTTGGAGCAAGGCTGCCCCCAGTCCTTTGTTGCTCGCGTCACACTGAATCGTCAGTTCCTCCTTGGGATTGTAGTGCACTATGATCGGTGCTTCAGACACCATCTGTCTGATCTTGGACATCGCATTGTCCTGCTCAGCAGACCACCTCCACGCTCTGTCTGGTCAAGTAGTTGACTCAGGTTGCCTCTGCACACCCTGAACATCTGAGGGTGCTGGCATGTTGACGACATCGGCGACCTGTTTGGGGTGGGGTTGCAGTCCTGTGCTAGTGATCACGTGTCCTAAGAAGGGTATCTCGGTTGCTCTGAAGACGGACTTGTCTCTGTTGAGTTTGACATGTTTTGCTGTATGCATCGCTGAAGCAACTGCTCGAGCTTTGAGTCGTGGTTGATGATCGCATCTTCCATCACGTCTCCTTTGCCATAGACGAGGATGTCGTCTGCGACGCAGATCACTCCAGGTAGCCCTTCGAGCACTTGATGTAATCTTCGCTGGAAGATTTCAGACGATACGCTTATACCGAATGGCAGTCGGCGCCACCGATAACGACCGAAAGGTGTGTTGAACGTCGTTAGATTGCTAAACTTGTCGTCCAGTTGCACCTGCCAGAAAGCTCTCATGTCTAGCTTATTGAAGATCTTCGCTTGATCGAGGTCTGGCACAATGTCCTCAATAACTGGAAGCGGGTAGTGTTCTCGCTTTAACGCTTTGTTTAGCAGTCGTGGATCGATGCACACACGGCGATCGCCATTCTTTTTCTCCACGACCACAAGCTGGCTGACCCAACCCGTCGACTTGTGAACTGGTGCGATCACGTGACGATCTACCATGCGCCCTAGCTCCGTAGTCGCCTTCTGCTTTATCGCGTGAGGTAAGCGTCATGGCGGTAAGACTGGGTTGTGCTTCCTCGTCAATCTGCGGGTGGGCTTCGCCGGGCAGCTCTCCTAGTTCACCGTTGAACACCTCTGCATAGCGTTCTTCAGCCTTACACACTTTCTCCACTTTCTCCTTTACGACAGACGATGTGTGTACACGGTGAAAACTGTCATCATTCACAGTGATCAAATTCATTGGCTGACGAGCTTTGCTCCCTAGCTGAGGTGTGAAGTCATCACTGACCACGATGAACTCAACAACGGTTTGTCCTGGGGTTGAGCTACTTCCAAGTATGTATTGGATCATCGACTGGGCAGGGTGGCCTCCAAGCTCCCCTTTCCAATGCAGATGGGTCAGTCGTCAGTAGAGGCTTTACCTTTGTACCCCTATGCTCACACCTCCGCGAGTTCCAACCTACCATGATGTACAGCTCTTCTTCCATCACCTCCACCTCTGGGCCATTTTCTCTGGCAAGGAATCCTTGCCTCCCAGTGGCAACAACCGATTCTACCATTCCTCATCCTCTTGGACTCCCCCCTGTTGGCCATCTACCCTCCCTGCACCCTTTTTCATTTCCAAACTTTGGCGCAAGATCAACAGTCTTGATTTCTCCACGGCAATTATCCACTTCCATTTCACCCTGTCTGATCACACAGCCCTCCACTCACGCAGCAATATCCCAGCACTGTTATCAAACCCGCTGACAAGGGAGGTGCTGTTGTGGTCTGGCAGGCTGACCTCTACCATGCTGAGGCCAGGCACAGGCTCTCGGTCACTTCATCATACCTACCCCTCAACCACGTCCATCATCTCCCATACCATTACCAATCTCATCACCTCTGGTGATTTCCCCTCCACAGCCCCCAACCTTATAGTTTCCCAGCCCCGCACTGCCTGCTTCTACTTCCTTCCCATAATTCACAAACACGACTGCCCTGGAAGACCCATTTAGTTTTAGTTTAGAGAATCAGCACGGAAACAGGCCTTTCGGCCCAACCAGCGATCCCTACACATTAACACCATTCCACACACACAATTTCTACATTTACCAAGCCATTTAACCTACATACCTGTACGTCTTTGGAGTGTGGGAGGAAACCGAAGATCTCGGCGAAAACCCACGCAGGTCACGGGGACAACGTACAAACTCCGTACAGACAGCACCCGTAGTCGGGATCGAACCCGGGTCTCTGGTGCTGCATTCGCTGTAAGGCAGCAACTCTAGCGCTGCGCCATCACCACCACTTAACTTTCACCCCAGCAGCCTCTGTTTCTGCCTGCTCCTGCCACACAGAACTCATCTCTGCACACCTTGTCTCCATCCTAACCCCTTCCCAACTACATCCGAGACACCTCACATGCTCTTCAACTCTTCAATAACTTTCAATTTCTAGGCCCACATCACCTCATCTTGAACACTTTTCAAGGTTTCAAGGCCCTCTAGTGGAACATGGTGGAGCTTGCACTCACCCTCAGCAACTTCTCTTTTCACTCCTCTCACTTTCTTCTAACGATGTAGCCATGGGCATGCACGCTGAACTGTTCTTGTACTAAGTGTATGCTGACAACATCCCCCGACTTTTCTCTGCTGCATCGGGGGTGCCTCCTGTACCCGCGCAGAAGGTGTTGATTTCATTGGCTTTACCACTAACTCCCACCCTGCCCTCAAATTGATGTGGACCATCTCTGCACCTTTGGCATCTACTACAAACCCATCGACACCCACAGTTATCTAGACTACACCCCCACCCACTCTGCCTCTTACAAAGACGCTATCCCTACTCTCAATTTCTCTGCCTCTGCTTCCAGATGAGACTTTCCATTCTAGGCCATCCGAGATGCCCTCTCGCTTTGGTAGACGCGTCTCCTCTGTGTCCCATTGTTTTCCCCTTTTCTCCCTCCCCCCTAGATGGTACAAGGACAGAGTTCCCCTGGTCCTTAACTTTCACCCCAGCAGCCTCTGCATCCAACACATCATTCCCCAACATTGCCGCACCTTCAAGGTGATCCCAACACGAGTCGCAGGCACTACTCCCTGGTTCACTCATCCCCTCCCACCCAAACCACTCTCACCCCAGGTACAGTAAACCTTCAGTGCAATGGACCATGTGGGGGCAAGAATGATGAGCTTTATTGCCGATGGTCTGTTATAACCAAGTAAGGTATTATCATTCAATGCAGTTGAAACAAAGAACTGCAGGTGATGGTTAATACACAAAAGGATATTTAGTGCTGGAGTAACTCAGTGGGACAGGCAACATTGTTGGAGAACATGGATAGGGGATGTCAGGACTCTTCCTCAGACTGATTCAGTCTGCTGAGTTACTCTAGCACTTTGTGTCCTTTCACATTAAGACAATGGTGCGCTGGTCTGGACTTCACTGGGTCATTCCGCTGTTGTTCCAGCTCACGTTGTAGCCCTGCAGACAGTGTTTTCTTCAGCCCGCTGCCAACGACAAGACATACTCGGCCACCACGGGGCTCCCTCCCCTCTCACCTGCTGTCACTTCCAAGGTGGAGTACGTCGGCGACTCCGGGAGAGAAGGAGGAGGGGGGGGATTGGGGAGGAAGTGGGAGGGGGGGGGGGGGGGGGAGGGGAAGAGGTTGAGTGGACAGAGTGACAGGAGAAGGAGGTGTCGGCAGTTTAGCGGACAAACTGGGGCAGAGTCTGGTGGGGACACCCTACAAACAAGGAAAGGCATAAGTGTGAACACTGCTGAATATAAGTAATGAATGCAAAGACACTGAAAATGTATTTGCAGTTTTTGTTTGCATATATTTTCTACTGTACGTAAAGTTTATTTTTAACAAAAGCGAGGCTTCCATACAATAAAGGGAACGTGAGAATGTGCAAACAGTGAGCCAGGTGCCATTTCATTGGGATTTCCAAGAATCAAATCGCAGATGATCAGAGTTTTATTGTAATGGACGTACAGCAATTGCTGAGCTCCAATAGAACCTCCTTCATCGCCATTACCTGGCCGTTGGAAATGTGGCATCTGTTTTATTCATGCTAATGAACATTAAAGTGGTTTGATCATGGTTTATAGGTAATAATAGACCTTTATCAGTGAATGCCTCACCCATAGATAAATGAGTTCGCTTTTGGAGGGGATTTACTTTGGTGCAGCCGGCAATTTCCCATCATTGTTTGCAAAGTATAACATTGTCAACAGACATGTTATTCTCAGCCTTACCAAACACAAATCGGGCCAATATTGTTTGATGGTCGAGAAAACATATTCATCGTCCCAAGAGATTATTATCACCCTGGCAAATAAACGTATCCCACTGTACGCTAAGAATGACAACTCGTGGAACTCAAGGCCATGAACCTTGCTTTATTCCATAGTACATTAGTCTCATTAATCGCACTGGCGGGACTGCCAGATGTGAGAATAATGGCAGCGTTTCCAAAGTTTAAAATGCACTCAATCTCCCACTGCGATGGATCCAGTTTAATTCCAGTGGGAGAGGAAAAGCAATTTGCAATGCTGAGTGGCTGCTTCTTATCACCCACCAGATACTTTAGAGTGATGTAATTCAGAGCTATTAAACAGGCACGACTATCTTATCATTCTCAATATTTAGGACGGCACAGTGGTAGAGTTGCTGCCTTACCAGAGACCTGACCGCGGGTGCTGTCTGTGCGGAGTTTGTACGTTCTCCCTGAGAGGGCGTGGGTTTTCTCCCAGATCTTCCGTTTTCTCCCACACTACAAAGACGTGCAGGTTTGTAAGTTAATTGGCCTGGTGTAAATGTAAATTGTCCCCAGTGTGTGTAGGATAATGTTAATGTGTGCGGGGGTCGCTGGTCTCGGTGAGCCGAAGGGCCTGTTTCCGTGCTGTATCGCTAAAACTAAATAAATTAAGTTATCCTCTCTCCTCTTGCAGGAGCTGATGTTTTGTGAGGTATGTCTTCAACTATGTTATTTGCCTGCGTAAGTTGTCACATGTGAACCATTTCTCATTCACAAAATGGGCTATTTCGCTACCGGGGGTTTCATAGCTAATCCTTGTTCTCATCTGATGTCAAAGATATGCATTTCCTGCCAAAGCTTACTGAATAAAGATCAATATCTGCAAAACTAGCTGAAGCTTCCTCACATTCAAGGAAGCTGAAGGTGTTGAGGACCAATTGCAGATGTGCCTTATGCTGAGAACTGGTGGGGATATTGGTGGAGATGCTTTTACATCGGTTCTTGCAGTGTTGTGAATGGCACAGCCTCATTCACAGAAATTCCAGGGTAGCAGCCTCGCCTACAGTCTGTCTGTCCTTTTCGTCCTATTTTTGGTGTGTTTAAAAAGTATGTGTTAATGTTCTCTGGGTTGTTTTATGTGGGAGATGGGCGCGGGGGGGGGGGGGGTGGGAGAAACTTTTTTTCAATCTCTTACCTTGCTGGAGATGCGATTGTTTTCCAGATCGTATCTCCGGTCGCTCTGCGGCCTAACATCGTAGAGCTGGAGGCCTTGCTCGGGACTGACTTTGAGCCCCACCGCTGGGCGTCGACTTACCATCGGAGCCTGCGATCCCTTGCCTGGGATCGACACTCCAACCGCAGCCTGCAGACCTTAACATCAAGGAGCTCGCAGTCTCTGGTTGAGACCGAGGTCGGGAAGCTCCGAAGCCGCACCGAAGTTCGACAAGCCCCGACCCGGGGTAGATCGCCCGGTGTTTGGACAGCTGAGATCCCCCCCCCCCCCCCCCCCCGGATGCAGGAGCTTGATCGCCCCAATGAGGATGGCCCGCCCCTGGCTATGGGAGTAAGATCATCCCGTCAAGGGAAGGTTAGAAGCCCCCAACCACTGGAGGACAAAGAAGGGAAGAGATAGAACTTTTTTCACCTTCCATCACAGTGAGGAATGTGGAGGAGTCACTGTGGTGGATGTCCATGTTAAAATGTATTTTGTGTGTTCTGTTATCATATCATATCATATATATACAGCCGGAAACAGGCCTTTTCGGCCCTCCAAGTCCGTGCCGCCCAGTGATCCCCGCACATTAACACTATCCTACACCCACTAGGGACAATTTTCACATTTACCCAGCCAATTAACCTACATACCTGTACGTCTTTGTACCTGTTGCTTTATATTGGTATGACTGTGTGGCAAATGAAATTCCTCATATGTTGCAAAACATACTTGGCTAATAAAGTATGATTATGATTATGATTATGACATCCAAAACTGTCTAAGGACACAGCATTTATATAGCAACCTTCAACACGGTAAAACTTCCAAAGGTGCTTCACATGAAAGGCACTAAACAAAACCAATACATAAAGGAATTATGGCTGAATCTATTCGTTCTGACCCAACAGATCGGGAGTGTCTAGGACTAGAGGTCAGAGCCTCAGAATTAAAGGACGTTCCTTTAGGAAGGAGATGAGGAGGAATTTCTGTAGTCAGAGGGTGATGAATCTGTGGAATTCTTTGCACAGAAGGCTGTGGAGGCCATCAGTGGATATTTTTAATGCAGAGACAGATTGATTCTTGATTAGTACAGGTGTCAGGGGTTATGGGGAGAAGGCAGGAGAATGGGGTTAGGAGGGAGAGATAGATCAGCCATGATTGAATGGCGGAGTAGACTTGATGGGCCGAATGGCCTAATTCTGCTCCTATCACTTATGACATTAAAATATCCAGCCTCGAACTCTACATTAATCTTACAATCCCACTGAACTGTTGAGGCACTTGTGCTGGAAGCTTCCACTCATAATCCTCCTTGGGGTAGCTATGTGTCACAGTCTGTCCTGTTCACTCACCTGCCAGCCACGCCCACCACGTTAAGCCAACTCCCCTCACCTGTTCACTCACCTGCTCCAGGTCACCAATCAAGCCAGCATATAAACCCTTCCTGCACACACACTCTTTGCCAGATTGTTCTTAGCCCTCATGCAAGACTCTCCAGCTTTCTCGCTTGAACTGATTTCCCGTTGCCGACCCTGCCTGCTCCCGACCTTCATGCCTCGTCGTAGCCCTGGTGAACGCCTCAGTCTTCTGTCCCCGACCAGTAGCAGGTAGAAATAAAGCTCATTCTAAAACTACTTCCTTGGTGTGCTGCATTTGGGTCTACCTGCGGTCCGTTACACTATGGGTCGCAGTGAGGCCATTAGCTGGGGGAAGAGTTAAGCTGTTGCCAGATGTTTTTACAAGGGTTTCCAAATGTTTCTGATATGGGAGAACATCCAAAATCAGCAAAATAATTGAAAATGGTTTAATGCATTTTCATTACATTTATTATGTTTTTGTCACAGTTAATTTTTCAAATAATCTTCACACTGCTGTAAACTAATTAAAACACAAATAAAGTGCATGGAGAGAAAGAAAGAAAAACCTAACCTGGAAGAGACTATTATTTGTAGACCGGCTATGATCAATGTACTGTAAGTCTGAAGGGCCCGATGCACAGTTTCATAAGGTCATAGTCATAAGTGATAGGAACTCATAAGTGATAGGAGCCATTTGGCCCATTCAATCATGGCTGATCTATCTCTCCCTCATAACCCCATTCTCCTGCCTTCTCCCCAAAACCTCTAACATCTGTACTAATGAAGAATCTACCTACAGTATCTGTGCCTTAAAAATATCCACTGACTTGGCCTCCACAGCCTTTGTTGGAAAATAATTCCACAGACTCATCACCCTCTGACTAAAGAAATTCCTCCTCGTCTCCTTCTTAAAGGAACGTCCTTTAATTCTGAGGCTGTGACCTTTAGTCCTAGACTCTCCCACTGTTGGCAACATCCTCTCCACATCCACTCTATCCAAGCCTCGCATGCACTCTATCCAGTTTATCGTGAACCTGAGCTTAGCATCATGTCGAGTTGCTATGGTCTCAATGTTGAGATGAGAGACAGAATCAGAGGTCAGGAGTGCCAACATCTGAACTCCAACTAATTTCCGATTTCCATTTGTAGTCCTCAGACATGGAATTCAAAGTTCCACTGAACCTTAAAAGGTGTAAAGTCATTGATAATCTTGGTCATGAAGGCAGAGAAAGGGGATGAAATATATCTTGAGTGTAACGAACAAAGCCTTACGGAGGTAACTACAGAGCTTAAGCCCTGGCACAAAAGGTATCTTTATTAATCATGGAGGAAACATATTGTTGATAAAAATGAGGCCAGAATTAGAGGAAGGCAGAGATTTTGGATGTATGAGTAATTGGGGTATATTGAGAATATGTGGAAGGGTGAGGTCATGGAGAATTAAACTCAATGCTGGGAGCCCATCTAGTTCAGCATGTACACAGGCAATGAGGAAGAGAGCCATTCGCAAAGTTATTTTGCAAGTATGTAAAGCCTATAATAGACACAAAAAGCTGGAGTAACTCAGCGGGACAGTCGGCATCTCTGGAGAGAAGGAATGGGTGACGTTTCGAGTCGAGACACTTCTTCAGACTATGGTGTGAGCCCAGGTGGCACAATGGTGCTGCTGGGAGAGCTGCTGGCTCACAGCTTAACAACCAGGATTCAATTCTTACTTCCGATGCAGTCTGTGCAGAGTTTGCTCGTTATCGCTCATCCTCCCTTTATGGGATTCCCTCAGGTGCTCAACCTTCCTCCCATATCCCATGATGCATGGGCTGGTCAGTTAACTGCCATTTAAATTGCCCCCTTCAGCAGAATTTGAGGGAGAAAATCAGAACATGGGGAGAATAAAATGTAGAAACGAGGAACTGCGGATGCTGGTTCACGGACTGAGGAAGGGTCCTGACCCGAAACAGGGCCCACCATGTTTCTCCAGAGACGCTGCCTGACCTGTTGAGTTACTCCAGCACTTTGTGTCTATCACAGGGAAAATAAAATGGGTTTGGGTAGGATTAATGTTAAAATGGGTGTCTGATAAAACGGCTATTAAACACTACAATCTCAAATTAGCTCTGAACTATATAGGTTATTATTATTATTATTATTATTATTATTATTATTATTATACTATCATTGTCTGTTTTGTTGTGCATACGTATGTGTGCAAGTGTATATATATATGTATGTGTATGTGTATATATATGTGTATATATGTGTATATATGTATATATACATATATGTACATATATATATATACATATATATACATATATATACATGTGTGTGTGATCTGCATATATATGTATTTGTGAGTATATTCACACACTGAACTTTTTTTTCTCGTTTATTGTATTGTTTACAGTGTACTATGTTTACATATTCTGTTGTGCTGCTACAAGTAAGAATTTCATTGTTCTACCTGGGACATAAACAAAACGATACAATAGAGCTTTATTGATTCCAGGAGAGAAATTGATCTGCCAACTGTCATTAAAAAAAATACAAAACACACGAAACATGAAATTAAAATGACGAGTGGAAAGGCTTGGGGGATGTGTAAAGATTGAGGAAGTGGGGGGGTGGGGGGGGGGGGGGGGGAAGGGAGTCGGTCTCAGGCTCGGTCTACCCCACGATAGAAGGCAGAGGAGTTGTAAAGTTTGATAACCACAGGGAAGAAGGATCTCCTGTGGTGTTCTGTGCGGCATCTTGGTGGAACCAGTCTGTTGCCGAAGGTGCTCCTCAGGTTGACCAGTGTGTCATGGAGGGGGTGAGCTGTATTGTCCAAGATGCTCCGCAGTTTGAGGAGCATCCTCCCCTCCAAGACCACCTCCCATGAATCCAACTCCACCCCCAGGACGGAGCCAGCCTTTCTGATGAGTTTGTTGATCCTATTGGCATCTGTGGCCTTCGCCCTGCTGCCCCAGCACACGACAGCGAAGCAGATGGCACTGGCTACAATAAAGCACTCCTGACTCTCTTGGTTAGCGGGACTCGCTGGGTCAAGGCCTGGTTCTGTTGCCATATCACCCTATGATATAGTTCACAGAGACTTCAATGACTGCTGTGCAGTTACAAGAGTCAACAAACAAGGTGAAAAGCAAAAAGGTGCTGTAGCAAAGTAATATCCAATCGAATCTGGAAAGAGCAATTCTGAAGGAACAACTGAGATGGCACGAGTCTGACCGAGAGGTCCGCATCTGCAATGCTTTTGTTGTTTAAAGAATTAAATGGCCTGAATCAAGGGCAGATTGAGTTTGATGTTTTGGAAGTTCCGTATTGCTCAGTGAAGGCAATTGAAAAACTCTGAGGGTTGTATCAGAGATGTCATAGGGGGCATGGCCTTAATAACGTCAGCAAGAGGCAATGCAGACTTGAAAACTGTCACAGCATAATTGAAAGCCTTGGAGAAGGGAAACTCAGAGAAAATGGCAACAGAAAAGGAGAAAGGTTCAGTGTCTATATGAAGTCAGAGTGGAACTCTTGGACACAAGATAATTTAATCGTAGAGCCACAAAACTGATGAGCCTTAAGAAGGAGCCGACGTAGAGACTGTATAGATGTATTTATGGCATGAAGTAATGCACCAAATACAACGTTCATGTGGAGAGATTTATGCCTAGAATATGTGATATGATATATATATAATGAAATTGAATGAAATTTGCAGATAAAGATGTGTGACGAGAAATGATCAATTGAAGTTATCTGTACCTGCAGCAGATAAGTCAGAAATGTCAGAAGCTGCACAAGGTGAAGGGTTTTCTACACATTAGCCTGAGGAAATTTTGCAATTGGTTACATGCATAACCGCATATATATTCTGTAAATAATTAGGGTAATTTTATTACTTACGAATGTAAGTAGTTAACTGTGTAAATTTTAGGTATATGCGTATTTGATGGCTTCCATATGTTTATTACTCTTTCTTGAAGTGGAGGTAATGTACATAAGTTAAGTATGGCTTTAAGAAATGTGCATATCAAGTGACATGACTTTCTGATACGTTGTTGTACCACGCATGGCCTTTGATTGAGGTCTTACAGCCTTTAATGAATGATGTCCATTGCATCTGCCTCAATAAGGAACAATTTAAGGAGCATTCACAAATTATACAAAGGGTGAAATAATGCAGGACGGTAATAGGAAAAAACTGGAAAGAAAGAGAGGATTGGAGTCGTTGACTAATGGTATTTTTTAGCAAGTACATAAAGTGAAGACGTCAGTTTTTCTGACATTTAAATGGAGAAAACTTTTGCTCGTCTGCTGATGTGTCTGACAACATAGAGGCAGTGGAAGGATGAAGAGATGAGGTGGTGAGGTAGCACTTTGTCAGCCACATACAGGATGAAGCTATAGCTCTATTTTTAAATCTGTCATGGGTTAGCAAGTGAAGAGAAATAGTTGGGTCCATCGAGACCACCGGAGATGACGGGGAAGCATCACAGAAGAAGGGCAGGGTTTTAGTTTTAGAGATACAACACAGAAACAGGCCCTTCGGCCCACCGAGCTCGCGCCGACCAGCAATCCGCTGTGTGCAGTTTTGGTCTCCAAATTTGAGGACGGATATTCTTGCTATTGAGGGCGTGCATTGTAGGTTTACTAGGTTAATTCCCGGAATGGCAGGACTGTCATATGTTGAAAGACTGGAGCGACTAGGCTTGTATACACTGGAATTTAGAAGGATGAGAGGGGATCTTATCGAAACGTATAAGATTATTAAGGGGTTGGACACATTAGAGGCAGGAAACATGTTCCCAATGTTAGGGGAGTCCAGAACCAGGGGCCACAGTTTAAGAATAAGGGGTAGGCCATTTTGAACACTGTTGTTTGTCATTTACATTAATGATCTGGATGATGGTGTGGCAAATTGGATTAGTAAATATGCAGATGATACTAAGATAGGTGGAGTAGTTGATAGTGAGGTAGATTTTCAAAGTCTACAGAGAGACTTGGGCCTTTTGGAAGGGTGGGCTGAAAGATGGCAGATGGAGTTTAATGCTGATAAGTGTGAGGTGCTGCATTTTGGTAGGACAAATCAAAATAGGACGTACAGGGTAAATGGTAGGGAATTGAGGAATGCAGTGGAACAGAGGGATCTGGGAATAACTGTGCATTGTTCCCTGAAGGTGGAATCTCATGTGGATAGGGTGGTGAAGAAGGCGTTTGGTATGCTTGCCTTTATAAATCAGAGCATCGAGTATAGAAGTTGGGATGTAATGTTGAAATTGTACAGGGCATTGGTGAGGCCGAATCTGGAGTATGGTGTGCAGTTCTGGTCGCCAAATTATAGGAAGGATGTCGACAAAATGGAGAGGGTACAGAGGAGATTTACTAGAATGTTGCCTGGGTTTCAGCACTTAGGCTACAGAGAGAGGTTGAATAGGTTGGGTCTTTATTCTTTGGAGCGTAGAAGGTTGAGGGGGGACTTGATAGAGGTTTTTCAAATTTTGAGAGGGACGGACAGAGTTGACGTGGGTAGGCTTTTCCCTTTGAGAGTGGGGAAGATTCCAACAAGGGGACATAGCTTCAGAATTGAGGGACAAAGGTTTAGGGGTAACATGAGGGGGAACTTCTTTACTCAGAGGGTTGTGGCTGTATGGAATGGGCTTCCGGTGGAAGTGGTGGAGGCTGGCTCGATTTTATTATTTAAGAGTAAATTGGATAGGTATATGGATAGGAGGGGATTGGAGGGTTATGGTCTGAGTGCAGGTAGATGAGACTAGGTCAGGGAGAATGGTCGGCGTGGACTGGTAGGGCCGGACGGGCCTGTTTCCATGCTGTAGTTGTTATATGTTATATGTTATATGAGGAAAAACTTTTTCAGTCAGAGAGTTGTGAATCTGTGGAATTCTCTGCCTCAGAGGGCAGTGGAGGCCAATTCTCTGAATACATTCAAGAGAGAGCTAGATAGAGCTCTTCAGGATAGTGGAGTCAGGGGGTATGGGGAGAAAGCAGGAACGGGATACTGATTGAGAATGATCAGCCATGATCACATTGAATGGCGGTGCTGGCTCGAAGGGCCGAATGGCCTACTCCTGCACCTATTGTCTATTGTCTATTGTCCGCGTACACTAACACTATCCCACACACACTGGGGACAATTTAACATTTATACCAAGCCAATTAACCTACAAACCTGTATGTCTTTGGAGTGTGGGAGGAAACCAAAGATCTCAGAGAAAACCCGGAGAACATACAAACTCCGTACAGCCAGCACCAGTAATCAGGATCGAACCCGGGTCTCTGGCGTTGTGAGGCAGCAACTCTGCTGCTGAGCCACTGTGCCACCTATTTTATATCTGGGAGTAAAATGCACGGTTGTACATTGAAGTAGGGAAGTACTTAGAACATTTTAGGGAAGTAAAGCAAGTTAATTTATTATCACGTTGTCCACAGGTTTTCTTTCATGCTAATGCAGATTAAAGTGTCAGGATGTACTTCCTTGCATGTACCTCTACTATAGCAAGGATTTATACCTCAAGTCTGCTTGGAGAGCAGCATTCATTTCACAATGACCCGCTAAACGACTGAGCAACCTGCAGAAATTTAATCTGCCTCTCCCTGAGGAGGTGAGATTTAGTGTTGTGGCTAGTACTTTATTAATCACCTCTTGGTAAAGAATCCATCTGCTGTGTTGAACTGCAGGCCTTCATAAATTGGATGCAGAAAAAGAAAAGGAAAATTGTCATGGAAATTTGAAATTAAATCAGAAAATAGAATCTGTACGAGGAATAACTAAGTCGCACTTCACTTCAATGACCAATGGTGGTTAAGGGAATTGTTCGTAACATTATTTTTGTGGGCCAGTGTGGTTGTAACTTCTCTGCCGACATGACCAGGGCCAGTTCCAGTTTAGCCTCCACCCAGGGATCTGACCCACGGGTCTTGTCTCTTTCATTTCAAAGCAGCAGTGGGTATCACCTCCTGCAAGGTCCCATTCAATAGAACCTTCATTAAAAAAAGATAACTGAAGTGACTGCATTATTTTTTATTTTTACATAGGTATTTTAATTAATTTAAAGCAATTTAATTTATTTCTGGTATTTACATCTTAAACATATGAATTAATTATATTAACTGTCTCTTGATGCCTCCACGGCATTTAAAGGCAGTTGAAGAGACAATGAAGTTGATGAAATGTCAGAACACCATCTGAGAGATCAGGAATAGCAGGAACTCGGGTGCAACTACCTAGTGTCATACCTAGGTGGCACAGTGGTAGAGTTGCTGCCTTACAGCGAATGCAGCACCCAGAGACCCAGGTTCGATCCTGACCACAGGTGCTGTCTGCACGGAGTTTGTACATTTTCCCCATGACCTGCATGGGTTGTCTCCGAGATCTTCAGTATCCTCCCGCACTCCAAAGATGTACAGGTATGTGGCTTAATTGGCATGGGAAATATAAAAATTGTCCCTAGTGTTAATATGCGGGGATCGCTGGTCGGCTTGGAGTCTGTTTCCGCGCTGAAGAGTCTGTTTCCGCGCTGTATCTCTAAACTAAACTAAAACATATGTGGACTCCTCTGGTTTGTAAGACAGTCTTGGCTGCAAGGCCTCAAAGATGTTAGGTCTTGGGCCATTTTGCAATGTGTTGGGACAGTTGTGTTTGGGCAATGCCTCTCAGTCAAATGCTTCAAGTTCTTTGGAATAAATATCACCAGCAATTTATCCTGGATCAGCCACATCGAAGCAATGGCCAAGAAAGCACACCAATGCCTCTACTTCCTTAGAAGGCTTAGGAAGTTTGGCATGTCTCCAACAACTTTCACCAACTTCTACAGATGTCCCGTAGAAAGCTTTTATCTGAATGCATCGCACCATGGTTTGGGAACACCACATTCAAGACCGCAAGACATTGTTGACAGTTCTGAGCGTAGCCCAGACCATCACGCAAACCAACTTCCCTTCCATGGATAGACATAAAATTCTGGAGTAACTAAGCGGGACGGTCTAAAGAAGGGTAGAAACCCAAAATGCCACCCTTTCCTTCTTTCCAGAGATGCTGCCTGTCCCGTTGAATTACTCCAGCATTTTGTGTCTAGCTTCAATGTAAACCAGCATCTGCAGTTCCTTCCTACACATTCCCTTCCATGCACTCCATTTACACTTCATCCTGCCTTGACAAGTCCACCAGCATAATCGATGGCCAGCCTCACCCCAATCCCTCCCTCTTCTCCCCTCTCCTATCAGATAAGGGGTACAGAAGTTTGAAAATGCATATCTCCAGATTCAGGAACAGTTTCTTCCAAGCTATCAAGCAACTGAACCTTCCTCTCACCAGCTAAAGTGCGGTCCTGACCTTCCATCTACCTTATTGGGGACCTAAAGTCCGATCTTTAATTGGACTTTATCCTGTATCTCTACATGATTGTAATCATGTATAGTCTTTTCGTTGACAGGATAGCATGCAACAAAAAAGGTTTTCACATACACATAACAATAATAAGCTAAATTAAATTAGTTCCAAAATATGGTCAATTTGGATGTGACATATTGTGAAGAAACTAGCATCGTAATCCATAATGGGTAATGTAGTTCTCAGCTCACATGGAATCGTAGTTATACAGTACGGAAAGGGCCCTTCAGCCCAATTTGTCCATGCCGATTAATATGCCCCACCTGTACTAGTTTTATTTGCCTGCTTTTGGCCCATATCCCTCTAAATCTTTCATATCCATGTGCCTGTCCAAATGTCTTTTATATGGTGTGGTAGTACCCTGCCTCCTCTGGCAGCTCGTTCCATGCTTTCTTTGTAAAGTTATGGGGTACAACATCAACGAGTTTGTACTCACCTAACAAACAGCTAACAATGGCCTGTTTCCTTTATCATCATTACGTTTTTGCATATCTTTCATTCATTTGTTCTATATCACTCTACATCAGTCTATATCTCTCCTTTCCCTTTTCACTCTCAGGCTGAAGAAGGGTCTCGACCCGAAATGTCACCTATTCCTTTTCTCCAGAGATGCTGTCTGACCCGCTGAGTTGCTCCAGCTTTTTGTGTCTATCAAAAAGAGTCCAAAGTGTAGAAAATGGTGAGATGTCACAATGCAAAAGACAGCTTGATGTTTGGACAGTGATTTCGAATGTTTTGAGCAAGGGGATATTTACAGTCCTCATGAGGGAATACTTGGGGATTTGGATGATACAACCAATTCACAGAGAGTGTTAGATGCTGGAATGTACTGCCAGAGGTGGTGATCAAGGCATATGCAATCGTGGCATTTAAGAGGCTTTTAGATATGCACATGTATATCTGCAGGGAATGGAGGGATGTGGATCATGTGCAGGCAGAGGTGTTTAGTTTAACTTGGGATTGTGGTTAGCACAGACATTGAGGATCAAAGGGCCTGTTCCTGTGCTGTATTGTTCAATGTTTTATTTCTCACTGTTTTCTAAGCTTAATTTAGGATTCCTTTTTCTCTTTTCTGGAGAAAGCAACCTTGATAAACCAATCGTTCCTACAGAAGCAGTTTCCTAGTTCTAACAACAGCATTTCTAATCTCAATCTGCAGCCTCTCCAGTGTGTTTATGTCCATCGCCTGTGTTGTGGTGACTAGAAATATATGTGACAACCAAGCTTTGGCCTAACTGTGTTGCATAAAGTTCTGTCATGACCTCCCTACGCTGACATGCTCCCTTGGCCAACATAGGAAAGTATTTTATATATTTTTTAACCATCTTATTGTGTTGATTTTGAGGGAGTTTATAGGAGCTCACAAAATCTATATAATATTTTTATGGTCAGCATCTGTTAAATAATCATACAGTTTCATATTTCACCTGTCACTGTAAAAACTGCAAGTACTTTGATAGTTCATAGTATTGTTTCCAATTTCATGGGTTATTACTTTCTTGCTATAACTGAGCAAACTCGAAGACTACTAATTACCAGTGCAATTTAGCGATACACTGGGAAATTTGTGAGGCTCGCTCACAATAGCATAAATATATATACTAGCTAGGCTCTTTTAGCTCAAATTCGCCGGCTAGAAATATCGCGTAACTGAGAAAGTCCATCATCTTTTTCACCTGTCATTACAGAAGAGAACCAAAATGCCACATTTTAACGCAGTCAGATGCAAGTATTTTATGGTGAACTAAATGTAAAATCAAATAAAGATCAATATCGCTCATTGTTTCTGTAGTAGTTTTTGGTGAGAAGTAACAACATTCTGGGTCAGGTTATTTAAAGTCTCCCAATGCAAATATGCATTCTTCTGATAGCATCTTTGGTAAGTTTTACACTGAGTAGAGCTAAAACACAGAAGCCATAAATGCCCTAAATTTGAATCATGACTTATAGGGCATCGACCATGTCAGTGGTGACATTATAATTGATCAAAGTGACCATGGCGGCAGGAAAGTATTAAAAGCAATAATTCCTGAGTGCTATCCAGTGATAGCTGCTGCAAGATGTATTGTGTATGATTGATTGATCACAGGGGCAAGGTCAGTCATGATGGTCCCCCCATTTTAATAATTCGCACCCTTGCTGTCCACTGTGGAAACTTCATCAAATAGTTTAATGCAAAAGAACCATAAAGCTATGAAAACTATTGTTTATTTTAGAGGCATAGAGTCGTACAACACAGAAACAGGCCCTTTAACCCACCTTGCCCATGCCTACAAGATGCATCATTTACACAAGTCCCATCTGTCCGCATTTGACAATAGACAATAGACAACAGATAATAGATGCAGGAGTAGGCATTTCGGCCCTTCGAGCCAGCACCGTCCTTCAATGTGATCATGGCTGATCATTCACAATCAGTACCCCGTTCCTGCTTTCTCCCCATACCCCCTGACTCCGCTATCTTTAAGCATCCAGAGAATTGGCCTCCACTGCCTTCTGAGGCAGAGAATTCTACAGATTTATAACTCTCTGACTGAAAAACCTTTTCCTCATCTCCGTTCTAAATGGCCTACCCCTTATTCTTAAACTGTGGCCCCTGGTTCTGGACTCTCCCAACATTGGGAACATGTTTCCTGCCTCTAATGTGTCCAATCCATTAATAATCTCATATGTTTCAATAAGATCCCCTCTCATCCTTCTAAATTCCAGCGTATACAAGCCTAGTCGCTCCAGTCTTTCAACATACGACTACCCGCCATTCCGGGAATTAACCTAGTGAACCTACGCTGCACGCCCTCAATAGCAAGAATATCCTTCCTCAAATTTGGAGACCAAAACTGCACACAGTACTCCAGGTGCGGTTTCACTAGGGCCCTGTACAACTGCAGAAGGACCTCTTTGCTCCTATACTGAACTCTTGTCATAAAGGCCAACATGCCATTAGCTTTCTTCACTGCCTGCTGTACCTGCATGCTAACTTTAAGTGACTGATGAACAAGGATACCCAGATGTCTTTGTTGTTCCCCATTTCCTAACTTGACACCATTCAGATAATAATCTGCCTTCCTGTTCTTTCCACCAAAGTGGATAACCTCACATTTATCCACATTAAACTGAATCTGCCATGCATCTGCCCACTCACACAACCTGTCCAAGTCACCCTGCAACCTCATAGCATCCTCCTCACAGTTCACATTGCCACCCAGCTTTGTGTCATCCGCAAATTTGCGAATGTTACTTTTAATCCCTTCATCTAAGTCATGTCCCATGTGGCCCATGTCCCTCGAAACCTTTCATATCTATGTACCTGTGTATTTTATTAGGGTTATCCCATGAAGAAGGGAGGTGAAAGGGAGGTAATTCTGATTGAAGACAGTAAAACAATTCATTTTTTTACAGTAGCGCATCTTTTGTAAATAATACAATGAAAAGCTTACGTGAGTGTATGGAACAATACTGGAATTCGAATCCATGGGGAAGATATCTAAAATGGCCTCAAGTGGCCTAAATTAAAAAAATGAATATTCTTTTTTCCATTTTTGGACGAAAATGGCCTCTATTAAGCTCTTTACTTAGGAAAAAGCAGTTGAGTTCAGATATTATTTCCGTTCCTTGGCCTAGCGTTTCCATTTGATAACTTTGCCAGATCTGCAATGGAATCAGTCATGAATATCCGAGATTAGCTGAGTTAATGTCGGATCTTCTATCGTCCTTGAGTCATTGATGTGCAAAGCACAACAGAAATTGATAGAGGTGACCTCATTAGTATTAATTAAGTAGTAAGAAATGTCTATCTTTGCCACAAAAAAATGAAAGTGCCTGAAGGTATTGAGCAGCTGAATGAATCACTGTGAACACCAACAACCTGAAAGGCAGAATTCCACTACGTATTAATTTTACGTATACAAAAAGAATGACATTTGATTCTAATCTTCTGGAAATATTTTATCTGATTAGTAATGTATTGTCCTGGTTAATATAACAATCCTAGGACGATAACCCAGTTTCTGACCTACTGCAGGGGATGAGGACAGTGTACGTGTATGGGAGCACACAAGAGAAAAGATGTAAAGATTTAGGACTAATTTTGTGGTGCAATGCCTCAAAAATTCTGCTCTAATTCCATTCACAAGTTTGCACATAACGCCACTGCAGTGGGCCATATATGGAACAGTAATGAGATGGAGTACAGGAAGGAGATAGAGAGCTTGGTAACATAGTGTCAAGACAACAGCCTCTTCCTCAACCTCGACATCCTGGCCAACAGACCCCATTCAGTGAGGATAGGGGACAAATCAGCCTCTACAATAAGCCTCAACACTGGTGCTCCGCAAGGATGCGTTCTCAGCCCCCTTCTTTACTCCTTGTTCACCCACGACTGATCAGCCATGTACATATTTAATTCAATTTATAAATTCGCAGACGTCACCACCATTGTGGGCCGTGCAATGTCCTCTGCAAGACCCTGTTGTGGCTAGCACAATGAATATATGCCCGACATCTTGTAAGAAGATTTTATTACTGATCCTTCACCAGGAAACTTCTAGAAGGTCCTCTGACCTCAGTCACAAGGCACAAGCCCATTGGCCCTAGAAGGTCACCTGACCTCAGTCACAAGGCACAAGCCCATTGGCCAGCTTCTGCTCTTGGCCTCAATGGGGCACTGGCATTTACATTACATATACATCACATCTCCCCCTTTACTTTACTTGCATCACAGGCCGGATATCAAATAATGATGAGTCGGAGCACAGGAAGGAGATTGAACTATTATCTACCTCATTGGAAACCAGCAGACTATCTTCGATCAGACTTTACTGGCTTTACCTTGCACTAAACATTATTCACATTATTCCCTTTATCATGTATCGAATGGCTCGATTGTAATCATGTATTGTCTTTTCGCTACAAAAGCTTTTCACTGTACCTCGGTACACGTGACAATAAACTAAACTCAAACTCAACTCAATTCGAGTTCCGGAAACCTAAAACCTCACACTTGCTTGGATTAAACTCCATCTCTATATAATCATGTGCAGGCAGATGAGATTAGTTGGTCTTGGCATCATGTTTGGCGTAGACCTTGTGGTCGAAGGGCCTGGACCTGTGCTGCACCTTTCTATGGTCTAACTTGTGCTTTTGTTTCAGATTCCTGAATCTGTAGTTTTATTTGTTTTCCACTTTATAAGAAGTAATGTTTGACAAGTATGCTCTGTTTCTTAGAGGATGTGACAAGGAGAGTTGATAGGGAAGAACAAGTGAACTGGTGTAATTATATTTCCAAATGGCATTTGACATGAGGCTAGTCAATAAACTAACTGGATTTGTGTTAATATGGATTGTAAACTGGTTATCACAATCAGAGGATGAAAGACACCCCCTACATGACCACACGTTTCTACCTCAGCGTTTGAAATCACGCAGGTTTCCTCTCTTCTGTCCATCCCCTGGACTGCAGCGCATCGTCCAGAAGGCTCAAACCCGGGTCAAACCCGAGTCTCTGGCGCTGTAAGGCAGTAGCTCTACCGCTGCACCACCGTGCCGTCTCTAATGTGGATAGTATGTGGAATAAATTTGCAGACGACACCACCATTGTGGGCCGGATATCAAATAATGATGAGACGGAGTACAGGAAGGAGAATGAGAACCTTGTGTCCCGGTGTCGAGACAACAACCTTTCTCAGCAAGGCAAAGGAGATAGTGAACATTTTTCCCTTATCATGTATATAAATAGCTCGAGTGTAATCATGTATTGTCTTTCTACTGACTGGATTACACTCGAGCTATTTACAATCGAGCTATTTATATACATAATAAGGGAATAATGTTTAGTGCAAGGTAAACCCAGTAATGTTTAATCAAGAATAGTCCGAGGGTCACCAATGAGGTAGATAGTAGTTCAGCACTGTTCACTAGTTGTGGTAGGCTGATTCAGATGGCTGATAACAGCTGATAACAGCTGTCCCTGAATCTGGAGGTGTGCATTTTCTCACTTCTATACCTTTTTCCTGATGAGAGAGGGGAGAAGAGGGAATGGCCAGGGTATGACTATGCTGCTGGCCTTGCCGAGGCAGCGTGAGGTGTAAATTGAATCAGTGCAAGGGAGGTTGGTTTGTATGATCCACAATTCACTGCAATTTCTTGTGGTCTTGGATGGAGCTGTTCCCAAACCAAGCTGTGATGCATCCCGATAAAATGTTTTGTCTGGCGCATCTGTACAAGTTGGTGAGAGTTTTAGGGGACATGCTGAACTTCCTAAGCCTTCTAAGGATGTAGAAGCGTTGGTGTGCTTTCTTGGTCATTGCTTCAATATGGGTGGTCCAGGAGAAGTTGTTGGTGATATTGACTCCTAGGAATTTGACTGGAGTGCACTGCTGAACCTACTGGAGACGTCGTGGGTCCAATCAGCGAAACGTCGATGAAAGTAGGTGCCCACTTGATAACCCCAATGACGTGTCTGCCTAGCCTTTCTCAACATCGGAGGAGAATAGGTGAGTGCATAAGCCTCCCATCACCACCGGGAGCAAGTTGACATTTGGCCCTTTGGATTTCTAACATCTTGTCCTGTGTATTTGGAAACTTGTCTTTCTACTGACTGGATAGCACGCAACAAAAGCTTTTCACTGCACCTCGGTACAAGTGACAATAAACTAAACTGAACTGCAGCTATTGACTTCAGGAAGCAGGGTGTTGTATATGCTGCAATAAACGTCAATGTGAAGATAGTCAAGAGTGTCAAGTTCTTGTGATAAATATCATCTACCATTCTCCCTAGGCCAACAACATTTATCAAAGGAAGCACACCAACACTTTTACTTTCTCAGAAAACAAAATTAGTTCTTGGTTTCATAACAGCTTTCACAAATTTCACAGGAAATTACAGAGAGTTGTGGATGCAGCCAGTCCATCACACTGACCAACCTCCTCACCAAGGATCCCAACCATCCGAGCAACATTAGTAAAATAACATGTTTTTAGGTAATCGCTCCGGGTTTAGGATGATTTGATATCACTCGATTTCTGTGGTTTCTTAGTTAGCCTACGAGATCAATGGGATCCAAAACTCTGCCACTGGTGGAGAAGGAGGTACATGGTGTTGCTGACGCTGCTACACTGAGGGGCAATATGGTGGCGTAGTGGTAGAGTTGCTGCCTTACAGCGCCAGAGACCCGGGTTAGATCCTGACCACTTTTTTTTTTTTTTTTTTTTTTTTGATATAAAAGTTTTATTCCAAAGAAAAACATACAAACATACTAAGCAAAATGTGATCAAACAAAAGCCGCCTGTATCGGCAGTTTACAAATTAAACAATTATCACATTAAAATCCCGCCATCTCTGTCAACAATACATTCAACCCCCCGTGGCGACCAGCGTTCACGGAAGGCCTCCAGAGTGCCCGTGGACACCGCGTGTTCCCTCTCCAGGGACACGCGGGCACGGACGTAAGCCCGGAACAGGGGTAGGCAGACGACTTCTGTGAGACCGTCGACTGCCCGCTGCCTGGACCCGCGGATGGCCATCTTGGCCAGACCCAGGAGCAGACCGACAGGGAGAACCCCTCCTCCCTCCTGACCCTCCCCCCTCTGTACCGGGTGCCCAAAAATTAAAAGCGTAGGGCTAAAATTGAGCCAGAACTTGAGGAGCAGCCCCTTCAGATACTGGAACAGGGGCTGTAACCTCACGCACTCTGTATACAAATGGTACACAGTCTCCTCCTCACCGCAGAAGCGACAGGCGGCAGACGAGACCGTGAACCGGCTCAAGTACCTGTTACAGGCTATAGCCTTATGCAACATTCTCCACCCCAGGTCCCCGGTGTGAAGCGGGAGGACCCCCTTATAGAGAGACCTCCACTGGGGACTGCTCCCGCCGTCAGGTGGTAACACGGACCGCCAGGGCGTGTCCGGACGGAAGACGAGAGCGAGGAAGTGGAGAGTGTGCAGGAGCAGCCTGTACAAAACGCGCCTCTCCGCGTCACGGAACGGCACGCTGGGCATCTGGGAAAGGCGGCTCATATTGCGTGGGGCCGGCTCTCGGGAAGGGACCCGTGCCGTGGGCCCAATGAGCAATTCCGACGGAGCGGGGGTAAGCCCGGTCGGAATCGCTCCACGCACACGCCTCTCCTCGACACCCACCGTGACAGGGTGAGGACCGGCCCCCATCACAACCACAGCACCCCCCTCCCCCTGAGGAGCAGCGCCCTGGCTGAAGGTGACCAAATTCCTGGCTCTCAGGAGATCACGGTAAAAACCAGGCAACTCCCGCCTAGCGCGCTGACTCACGCCCGCTACCGGGAGCCGTGATCCCTCCTGGAGGCAGCGCCCCCGGCAGAAAAAGTACGTGGCCAGCGAGTGCCATCTGGGAGGGCACTCGGAGTACACGTACCTCTGCAGGGTCCTGAGTCGGAGGGCCGCCACCTGAGTGCGGACGCAGAACAGCGCCTGACCGCCCTCCTCCAACGGGAGACTCAGAACCCCAGCAGAGACCCAGTGGTTCCTCTCACCCCAGAAGAAGTTAACTAACCTCCTCTGTATCATGGCGATGAAACGAGAGGACGGGACCAGAGTGGCCAGCCGGTACCACAGCAGAGAGGCCACCAGCTGGTTTATGACCAAAGCCCTACCCCGATATGATAACACACCAAGGAGGCCTGACCAGCGCCCCACACGGGCGACGACCTTCGCCTCCAGCTCCTGCCAATTCACCTGCCAAGCCCCCTCAGTGGGACTCAGGTAGATCCCCAGATAGAGGAGGTGCGTGGTGCTCCACGCAAAAACTGCCATCTCCTCCGGCAGGGAGTCTACCTGCCACTGACCCACCAAGAGCCCAGCACACTTCCCCCAGTTGATCCTGGCGGAGGATGCGGCTGAGAACAACCGCTGGCACTCACGCATCCTCCGCAGGTCAACCGGGTCGGTGAACATTAGTAGCACATCGTCGGCGTAGGCCGAGAGAACCACCTCCACCCCCGGCCCCGGCAAAGCCAAACCTGCCAGCCGCCTCCGTAGGAGGCACAGGAATGGCTCCACACAGAAGGAATAAAGCTGGCCGGACATGGGGCATTCCTGACGAACCCCCCTCCCAAAGTGAATGGGAGCCAACAAAGAGCCATTGACCTTGACCAGGCACTCTGCAGCAGCGTATAGGAGCCGGACCCGGGCCACAAAATGGGGTCCGAATCCAAACGCCCGCAGAGTCCCGAGAAGGTAGTCGTGTCCCACCCGGTCAAACGCCTTCTCCTGGTCAAGGGAGAGAAAGGCAACTGACTGACCAGCCCTCTGGCACAGATGGATCAGGTCCCGGACCAGATGGATATTGTCCTGGATTGACCGGCCCGGGACTGTGTAGGACTGGTCATGGTGGATCACATGGGACAGCACGGGCCCCAGGCGATTGGCCAATGCCCGTGCAAAGACTTTGTAACCCGTACTGAGTAGAGAGACAGGGCGCCAGTTCTTCAAGAGGCGGAGATCGCCCTTCTTGGGCAGTAGGACGACGACTGCCCTGCGCCACGAGAAGGGCATCTCCCCGGTCGCCAGGCTCTCCCCCAACACCTTCACATAGTCGCCCCCCAGGACACCCCAGAAGGCTCGAAGAAACTCCACAGTCAGTCCATCCAGCCCCGGAGACTTGCCCCTCCTGAGTTGGTGCAGGGCACCAGTCAACTCCTCCAGAGTTAGGGGATCATCGAGGCGCTCGGCCACCTCTTTGCACACTATGGGTAAGCCCTCCCACAGCACCCCTTGTGCCTCCCCACTAGATGTTCCCTCGGAGAACAGAGTGTCATAGAACGACCAAACTGAGGCACCGATCCTCTCCGGATCCGTGACGGAGGAGCCATCGTCCACAAGCAACTCGACAAACTGCCTGCGGGCACCTCGGCACTTCTCCAGGGAGAAGAAAAAGAGGGAGGCGCGGTCCAGATCGTGCAACATCTGGACTCGCGACCTCACTTACGCGTCCCGGGACCTCCTCAGCTGCAAGTCCCTCAGTGCCCCTTTCTTCTCCTGGTACGCCTCCCACTCACACGAGTCCCCCTCCGTCTGACCCAGGCGAGACTCCGAGTCAAGCAACTCTCTCTCAAGCCGTCCGATCTCGGAGTCCTGCCCCTTGGTCGACCCCCTCGTGTAGTCCTGGCAAAACAGACGGACGTAAGCCTTCCCCACATCCCACCACTGCCTTAGGGAATGGAAACGCCCCTGCCTTTCCCTCCACTCTGCCCTGAACTGCTTGAATGAATCCAGGAACCGGCGCTCCTCCAGCAGCCGGTTGTTGAAGTGCCAGTACGCAGACCCTGCCCGTGTGCGCGTCGGGATAAAGTCCACTCGCACCAGGCAGTGGTCCGAGCACGGCTCCAACCGCATGGAGGCTGCCGAGACACAGGACACATAGGACTTAGACACATATACACGGTCAATACGGGAACCACCCCCCTTAAACCTGTACGAGAAGGCGCCGGAGTTGGGATGGAAATTCCTCCAAGCATCTACTAGCTCAAAAGAATCTACCAACTCCCTTAATGTCTTGACCGCTGCCGGATCGCGCTGAATGCCAGAGCGATCTCTCGCCTCAAGGGTACAATTAAAATCACCCCCCAGGAAAACACACTCCCCCCGATCGATGGTGTTCAACAGCGCGGTCACTTCTTGTGTTAACCGCGTCTGCATAGCACCGCTCTTGGGGGCGTACACATTAATAAAATGTAACGGCACGCCATCCAGGCGCACGGCCAGATACAACAACCGGCCTGGTACAATGTCCTGCACCTTGACAATCTCCGGCTGGAAAGATGGGGCCAACAGGAAGGCCACTCCACTCGAAATGGAGGTGAGATGGCTCATGTAGACCCCCCCTTCCCACTCCAGGAGCCAGGTGGGCTCGTCACTAGTCACAGTGTGTGTTTCCTGCAGGAAGCTCACCGCATACCTCCCATCCCTCAGCACCGAGAGATGGTGAAACCTACGGAGAGACCCCCTGCCCCCATTAATATTCAGGCTGGCGATAGTGAGCTTCATTTTGAATGCGCACGAGAACTTTTACCAGCCCCCCGTGAAGGAATGGAGCCTCCCCGAGCCCTCTGCCCTTACTTTAGGGACTTAAAAAGCTCTTGGAGCTGGCGCCGCTCATTTTTCAATACACCTGCCTCGTTCTCCTCCTCCTGAAGGATGGCATAAATGGACTGCAACGGTACCGTCAGGTCCGACCAGCGGTCAACAGCCAGATCTGCCTTATTCCTCTTCCCTCTGCTGTCCTTCAGAAAGTTCCGGAGTTCCCAGATATCAACAAGCCGAGACACGGGGCTGCGGGTGGGACAGTCCATCAACTCACTGTCGCTGGACTCCACGTCCCCCTCCTCCTCCCACTCAATGTCTGTGCCCGAGTCTGGATAGTTCTGACTCCCAGCCTGTGAGGTGGGCGGGTCGGCCACATCACCCGGTCCCTCCTCCGTCACCATCCCACCCCCAGGATCAGTGACGGGGGCAGGTACCGGTACCTCTAACTGTGGCAAGCTGCCTGGTAAATGGCCAGGCTCCTGCACACCCCCACCGCCCTCTGTAACCGGATTGGGGGCAGTGATGTCGGAGGAAGTCTCCGGTGCGGGCAGTGAGAGGGCACGTCTGGAGTCCGACCGAAGGACACGATCCGAAACGGCCCTGTCCTCCTTCGCACCCAGGGCACCCGCCCCAGCACTGTCACCCAGAGAGTCCCCGTCCCCCACCACCAGGGGAACCACCTCACTCTGGCCCTCAGGGGGCGATGTTCCCGGAGTCTCCCCTGCTCCCTCGGCCGGTGGGGCAGCACACCCCTCAATAGGACTCGTAGCCTCAACGTGGAGCACAAGCTGGGGACCCACCCCCACGCTCAAGTCCCCCCCATCAATCTTCCCCTGGTCACCCTCTAAGCCAGCGGACGCAATCCCTGGGGGAACAGCCCCCTCGGGTAGCGTGTCACCACTCTCAGGTGGTCCCTGCACTACAGAGGCATCCTCCTGCCCACAGGAAGCGTGCACTGGGTACTCCGCCTCAACAGGGGAGAAACGCCTCCCTTCAGGTCGCCCCTGACCTTCAGGACCGTTCTCCGTGTCAGAGGACCCACGCCTCCTCCTCTTATAACCACTAGGGTGCGGTGGTAAAGTCAGCTCCATTGCTGAAGCCTGTTCCTCAGCCCCGCCATCTACCTGCTCATCCTCTCCAGCCTTCAGACCCTCAGGCTTCCCTGGGCTAGGCTCAGAGGCGAGCTCGATAATATCTACTGCCGGGGAACCCTCATTAAGGTGACCTTCTGCCTGGCGTCCTGCTTGAACGTTCTTCTTCTTCTTTTTAACTTTCTTACTCTTCTGTCTCTCCCAGTGCCCCTCATCCACCCCCCACACTGCACCGGCATCCTCCGCCACAGGTACGGGACATGGGGGTGGTGGGGGAATGGAGGTTGGGGGCAAGGGAACAAAGTCATCACGGGCCACCGTGGTAGAACCAGCAGCCCCAGATGGGCCAGCACTGCCTTCCTGGGCCACCTTGGTAGCGCTGGCAGCCCGGGGCCTGGGACAATTCCTGCGGAAATGCCCCACCTCTTTGCATGCATGGCAGCGTGCTTGGCCCGTGTTCCAAAACATGCGATAGCAGAATCCTTCCCATTCAACCTCAAAACTCCCCTCCATATCAATCCCCTGTGCCAGCTGTATGTACACGCGGCGATTGAACGTTAATACATGCTGCATCTCGGGATCATCCAACCTATGCAACAGTTTGGTGGGCCCAGACTGCACTTCCCCCTGCTTAGTTACATGTGGGAGCAGGAGCGCGTCCGGAACATAAGGGGGAACGTTGGACAGCATGACCGGCAGCACGGGCCGTCCCCATGGGTCCACCGCCATGAAAATCCCGGCCACCGTGATCCCCCTTTCCAGTGCGGTAGCCACCGACTGATCAGTCTTTAGGATGACAACAGCCTTCCCACTGATCACCGCGCCTGCGATTATGGCCTTCTTGCCAACAGTCTCCCCCAGCGTGGTTAGCACAGCCTTGAAGGTAATGTTGCCCTGCAAGGTCACTTTCACCCCATGTATACGCCCCAACGACTCATGGCCCCTAGTCACGGAGACTGCCGACTGTACTGCAGCTGCATAATTCTTAGGGGCTGCCATCTTTAGGGCGTGGAGCAAAACAAAACGTCTCAGTATTTTATAAGTCAAAGCAGTCTTTCTGCTATTGCTGCACCTCCACGCATTTGTAGCAGTTTAAAGTCTTGTGAAGGCTTTCCTGGCAAAGCAACAGAAGCAGTCTCCTCCTGATAAGATAGGGAAAAGTCCGTGCCAATCCTCCCGTCGTAGAAAATGGAGCTTCCGGAGGCTTCTTCCCCAGGTCTCGGTCGCCCTCCCGGCTTCAACGAAAATCCAATGCACTGTTGCCGTACTTACCCGGCACACCTGGACCGGGCAAAGTCGGTGTGGGAGGGAGCTTTCCGATGCTACAGACCACAAACACCGCTCTAGACTCAGCTCCCACCAGTTCAAGTGCAACTTGGCCTTCCGCCAGCCACTGCCGCTCCAACGACTTTCAGAAACACGAACAAATCCTCCCTAATTAGAGGACTCTTTCAACAAAGAGAGTCTCTGCTTTCCGACAGAACTCCAAAAAGCAAATTCTGACTGCTTTCGTTTGTCCTCGCCAAACAAATCCTTCGAAAATAATCAAATCCTCACAGCCAGCGCCAGACACCCACGTCCGATCCTGACCACGGGTGCTGTCTGTACGGAGTTTGTACATTCTCCCCATGACTGCATGCATTTTCTCCGGATGTGCCGATTGGTCCAGGTGAGACAGAGGTTCACCTGCACCTCCTCCAACCTCATCTATTGCATCCGCTGCTCCAGATGTCAACTTATTTACATCGGCAAAACCAAGCGCAGGCTCGGCGATCGCTTCGCTCAACACCTGCGCTCGGCCCGCGTTGGCCAAACTGGTCTCCCGTTGGCCGAGCACTTCAACTCCCCCTCCCATTCCCAGTCTGACCTTTCTGTCATGGGCCTCCTCCAGTGCCATAGTGAGGCCCACCGGAAATTGGAGGAACAGCACCTCATATTTCGCCTGGGCAGCTTGCAGCCCAGTGGTATAAACATCGACTTCTCCAACTTTAGATAGTTCCTCTGTCCCTCTCTTCCCCTCCCCCTTCCAGATCTCCCACTGTCTTCCTGTCTCCACCTATATCCTTCCTTTGTCCCGCCCCCCGACATCAGTCTGAAGAACGTCACCCATTCCTTCTCTCCTGAGATGCTGCCTGACCTGCTGAGTTACTCCAGCATTTTGTGAATAAATACCTTCGATTTGTACCAGCATCTGCAGTTATTTTCTTATATTATATATCCTCCCACACTCCAAAGATGTACAGGTTTGCAGGTTAATTGGCTTTGGAAAAAATTGTAAATTGTCCCTGGAGTGCAGGGATCACTGGTCAGCACGGAAGAAGTTGGGATAGATTTTCAGAGATTACTAGAAGGATAGAGGAAATGATGTTCTTAAAGCCTCTGAAAAAGTGTAAGCATCCCAGTGACTCGTGGAAATCCCAGGCAAATGAGCACTCAAAGCGGAGAAGCAGCACAGAGGATGGTGAAAGAAGTGCAGAACGTCTTAAACTCTCCACTGCCAGTGGCATCACGCACCCACTGCCCACGAGTGGCAGATGTTTTGGATCCCATACTGAACTCTTAGGCTAACGTAGGAACCATAGAAATCGAGTGGAATCAAATCATCCAGAGACTACCCAAAAATATGTTATTTTAGTAATGTTGCTTCAGGCGTGAGACGATTGGAGGGGAGACGGAGTTGTTGTGGTGGTGTTGGTGGCAGAGATGAAGTGAGGTGTACTGTTTAGTTTAGTCGAGTTAGAGATACAGCGCGGAAACAGGCCCTTCGGCCCACCGAGTCCGCACCGACCAGCGATCACCGCACACTAACACTATCCTACACACACTAGGGACAATTTTACATTTATACCAAGCCAATTAACCTACAAACCTGTACATCTTTGGAGCATGGGAGGAAACAGAAGATCTCGGAGAAAACCCATGCAGGTCACAGGGAGAACGTATAAACTCCGTACAGCCAAGCACCCGTAGTCATGATCAAACTCAGGTCTCTGGCCCTGTAAGGCAGTAGCACCACCCGCTGCGCCATCGTGCCGCCCAAATGGAGGAGAATAGTTGCTCGGTGATCTGGAAAGAGATATGTGTAACAGCTGGCTGGGGATGGGTGAATTGGTGGCTGGCCTGGAGTCGTGGCAGTCAAAGGGTGATGGTTGCATGTGGAAGGGTCTCTGTTGTAGCCTCACTAGAAACGCAGGCCACCGCATCTGCACTTTAGGGTGGTAGTTCCTTGTTAGCTACAGTTTTGTTACAGATAGTTGTTCACCCCAGTGGCGACTTTCTAAGAAAGTCTTGAAGCTGTATTTTGTCATCCACCCTCACCTTAAATTGTGTATATTTCTTCCAAATGGTGACCTTCACCACCTCACCTGGCTGTGGACTTGCACTGAGCAGTATCACCAAAGTGGACTCTCACTTCCTTGCTGGAAGAAGAAAAAAGAGGAAATCTTGCACGTATACAGAATATTTAGTCACCTCAGTGTGGCCTGAATTGCTTTCGTGGCATTGAAATCTTGGCACTGTAGCCATATTGGCACATTTTCTGCCATTAACAGCAACGTAATAAATGATCAAGGATTCCGAACCGCTGTCGTGACATTGATTGAAGGATCAATATTAGGCTCAACATTAATGCTGCGGATTGAAATCTCACTCCAGAAAGCCATTGAGTGCTCATGTGCCAGAGATTTCCATGAAATCGACACTTTTTAAAGAGGCTTTAAGAATATCATTTCCTCTACACTTCTCGTAACTTCTTAATGTGATGGAGCTTGGCACAGAGAGCCTGTTGCCTGTTTTGGGATTAAGAGAGTTTAATTGTCATACTGCATGTACCGGAAAAGGGCCTGTCCCACTTAGGGGATTTTAAGGCGACTAGGCTGTCGCCGACAATTCGCCGAGGTGTCGCGGGCATGATCGTGAGGAATCTTCCAAGAATCGTAGTGGATCTCAGCGCATCACTGAGAAATCATCCGTAGTGAAATTTCTTGGCGACAGCTGGCTTGTCGCCAGGTATCGTTGCTTATTGCGGGCACTGTCGCATGCTGTCCCCAGGTTTGCTAGTTTCTCTTAGATGCATTTAGAAGCACATAATATTAAAATAAATAAAGTCATTTCAAGATACCATAAAATACTTGTGTTTAACCAATTTATTTACTGTCAGGACATTTGACAGGTAGATTGGAGGCGACAGTTTGACGGTCAGGTAAGCGTGGGAATTTTCGCGATGTTTATGGTCATCAGCGATCACATTTAAAGTGGGCTCCCAACCCAGATATGCAACCCAGAAACCAGATATGCATCTCCCGTACATTTTCAAAGAATGACCACACACTTTTCACAAAAACCCATTTAACCACTTTTAAATTAAATTTCTTAATACTGCCATTAGTAAACTGGAAGTCAATCCAGTTTATGTCTTGTTAACGTGAAGCTTGTTTTTTAAGTAACCATACAAGCTGTTATAGTTCAAAACTCTTAAGTACTCACTGACTTGTCAATGATTTCAGCGAAAATTAGGACGTCGGAGAAGCATTGACAGCATGGGAATTTCACGATGTTTCAGAAGACGCTGTAATCTTGACCTGACTCAGCATTGTCGTGGTCATTGTCGTCGGGTAAAAGAAAATGTTGGCGATCTGCTACGACTTTGACAGTCGCCTAAAAAATCGCCTAAGTGGGACAGGACCTTTACAGAGCAACATAACAGGTCTACAACCTCAGTACTCAATAGATTACATTATAAAAAATAAAAACTTCAATTAAAAAGAAAAATATTTATGCAAAACAAAACAAAAGGCCAAAGTTCCCAGTGCAATCAAGACCATTTATAGTTTGAAGTTTAGTGGACTTTGTAGTGTTGTTGGGAAAAAGCTGTTCCTGAACCTGGAGGTCACAGTTTTTGGACTCCTATACATCTTCCCGATGGCAGGCATGAAATGAGAGCGTGGCCAGGGTGGTGTCCATCCTTGATGATGCCGGCTGTCTTTTTGAAGCAGCACCTCCTCTCGATCCCTTCAATGTGGGGAGGTCAATACCCATGATGGACCAGGCAGTGTTCAACACTTTTTGTCACCACTGATGTCAGAAGGCTGTGAAGCCACAGAAGGCTGTGGAGGCCAAGTCAATGGATATTTTTAAAGCAGAGATACTGTAGATAGTTTCTTGATTAGTAAGGGTGTGAGAGGTTGTGGGGAGAAGGCAGGAGAATGGGGTTAGGAGGGAGAGATAGATCAGCCATGATTGAATGGCGGAGTAGACTTGATGGGCCGAATGGCCTAATACGGCTCCTATCACTCATGAACTTATGAAGATGTGGCAAAATCACTGGAGCTGAACGAGGTTGATGAACTGGGTGTGTACGTGACAGCTTCACGTTCACTGCAGTGAATTTGGAAGATTTTGCAGAGATAATGTTTAGGGTATGCCTCCAATATGATAAGATCCCTGCTGCTGGTGGTTCACATCTCAGAAGCATCTTGGAAAACAGGGATTACTCCTGCTGCGTATGAGGTTTGATTTCCATCCACTCTTATCCTCAGACTGTCAGAGATCGCATAGCTCATTGGAGGGATTGACGAGTTTCACCAACAGCATCTGGTTTCTCTGAGCTTTGGGAAGTGGCCCATCTTTTCTTGGTTCTCATTGTTACTGTTACTTTTCCTGTTGGGGTCAGTGTTGTGCGGTGGCACAAAAACAATGGTAGAAAATGGTATTAGGGATAGGGTATTGACATGGATAGAAAATTGGTTGGCAGACAGGAAACAAAGAGTAGGAATAAACGGGTCCCTGTCAGAATGGCAGGCAGTGGTGAGTGGAGTGCCACAAGGATCGGTGCTGGGGCCGCAACTAATTACAATATATATTAATGATTTGGATGATGGGATTAAAAGTAACACTGGCAAATTTGCAGATGACACAAAGCTGGGTGGCAGTGTGAACTGTGAAGAGAATGCTGGGAGGTTGCAGGGTGACTTGGACAGGTTGAGTGAGTGGGCAGATGCATGGCAGATGCAGTATAATGTAGATAAATGTGAGGTTATCCACTTTGGCGGCAAGAACAAGGAGGCAGATTATTATCTCAATGGTGTCAGATTAGGAGAAAGGGAAGTGCAACGAGACCTGGGTGTCCTTGTACACCACTCACTGAAAGCAAACATGCAGGTACAGCAGGCAGTGAAGAAAGCTAATGGCATGTTGGCCTTCATAATGAGAGGATTTGAGTAGAGGTCTTTCTGCAGTTGTATATGACCCTGGTGAGACCACATCTGGAGTATTGTGTGCAGTTTTGGTCTCTAATTTGAGGACGGACGTCCTTGCTATTGAGGCAGTGCAGCATAGGTTCACGAGGTTATTCCCTGAGATGGCAGGACTATCATATGAGGAAAGATTAGAAAGACTGGGCTTGTATTCACTGGAATTTAGAAGGATGAGAGGGGATCTTATGGAAACATATAAAATTATAAAAGTACTGGACAATTAGATGAAGGAAAAAAATTCCCAATGTTGGGGGAGTCCAGAACCAGTGGCCACAGTCTAAGGGGAGACCATTTAAAAATTAGATGAGAAAAAACTTTTTCACCCAGAGAGTTGTGAATTTGTGGCATTCTCTGCCACAGAAGGCAGTGGAGGCCAACTGACTGGATGCATTTCAAAGAGAGTTAGATAGAGCTTTTGGGGTTAATGGGATCAAGGGGTATGGGGCGAAGGCAGGCACGGGTTACTGATTGTGGACGATCAGCCATGATCACAATGAATGGCGTTGCTGGCTCGAAGGGCCAAATGGCCTCCTCCTGCACCTATTTTCTATGTTTCTAAAACCTTTGCTTTGTGGATACTTAGAACCAATTACTGTGTTCATCGGAGAACCATTAACCGAGTGGTTGTAATAAACAATTAGATTTAATTCCAAAAACATATCCCAACTTCTTCGAGTAACATCAAAATGGACGAACAAACATCTTTGTAAACTGAGTGACAGGATGTGCCTGCTGCATGTGACAGATGGGCTCTCAATAATTGGGTCCTTATCACTAATTTGTCATTGCTGAAAGGACAAGTGAGTGCGTTATAATATGGGTGTTGCAAGTTTAACCTACTTAACACTACAAAATGAATGTCAGATCACATTGCACATTGATATTGAAATTTAACATTTTGGTAACCACAACAACAGACCCTGTTGCTTGGCAACATTTCTTAAAACTTGAAGAAAAGATGTGCAATCCTAAAATTTAACCGGCATGTTTAAATTGCACCCCTGCAACCACTCATCCCTTTTTACAACAGATACTGATCTTTGGGTTTAGAAAGGACAGCACAGTAAACAAAGGACAGTAAACATCATTTCAAAGTCATTTTTTAATATCTGAGTGATTGAAATAAAACTGGCTTCACTGAGCAAACGGGGCAGTTAATTGCATCATATCATTGAACATTAATTAATAAACCACCTCCGCAAAGCTGTCTTCGTGATTCCCAAGGCAGAATGTTGGTGGTTCAATTATTTCAGCTTCTCAGTTAGCCTGAATTCTTTCTCTATCATAAACATTAAAACAAAATAAAGGACCCAGTCTAGCTCATGTGCAAAATGTCGAATCTTGGCTTACCTTTAGAATACAACCCTGACAATGCCCGGATAATTTCCTGAAACTTTATGTGGATCTCCCAAAGCCCTTGGATAGGAGGCAAATAATAAATAATTAGTGTATCGTCGTGCTTTGGTCTTCAAATGTAATTGCATGGAGAAGGTTTAAATTTGATTCCCCTCCACGTCCGACATTTCCTTAAATGCTTTCAAGCCGAAATCAAGTCTCCAGTCTCCTAGCTCATTTAAAATCAGGTTGAACACTGAAAGTCATTATGGATAACAGTCACAGAAGTATTGCTATTCTCTACTTCTCATCTATGAGATCTTTAGGAGTCCTTCATTAAAAGTGCCTCTGTGGGTTGGTAATGACCAAAGCAATAACATCTGCAAAAGGTCAGGAATTATTTGAATGGCTTCCATCAGAAGCCTCCTTTAAAATTAACTGTTTCACAAACAATATAGCTTAAGGCATTGCACCCTGTAATCATCCTTTCTATAATTAAAATCTCACTGACATGGTAAAAATTCCGTGGACTACCCTCCGATATTTATTTGAGGAGGCATTGGTTCCTCGCTTTAGCAACAAAGAACTGCAGATACTGGTCTTGACCCGAAACATCACCTATCCATGTCCTCCAGAGTTGCTGCCTGACCCACTGAAGTAGTCCGGCACTGTGTCATAGAACATAAAAACCATAGAAAGAAAATAGGTGCAGGAGAGGGCCCTAGCAGCTGTGGCGTACCTGCAGTCCGTCTGTCTTTGTGTTTTTATGTTGTTTTTTGTCTTGATTGTACTGTAAATGTGATGTCGTTTTTTGGGGATTGTGTACTATGAGGGGTGGGTGGGATCTGTAAAGGTAAAGTTGTCTCTTCCGAACGGAGACGCGATCTTTTGTTCTGGTTCGTGTCTCCGTTCCCGCTGCGGCCTACCATCGGTCATGCACCTGGAGCTGGCGGCCTCCACCTGGGACTCGCCTGTGGAGGCTCCGGATGCGTGGACGTCGGAAGCTCGCAGCCCCCTGGGTGAGGGCCGACATCGGGAGCTCCGGCAGTGGCAGCGTCTTCACCCGCCCCGTGTCACAGGGCTTGGGTCGGCCCGCTGCGGACCTTTCACCGTCTGGCGCGGCCTGGAATGTGGCAACTACAACAGCCTGACCGCGGGAGAAGACGGCAGGGGAAGAGAAAAGACATTTTGGCCTTCCATCACAGTGAGGAGGTGACTGGAGGAGACTCACTGTGATGGATGTTTCTTTTTGTTTGATTGTGTGTGTTATTGCTTAGTTTTATTGCTATTGTTGTTCGACTGTGGGTAATCTTTCATTTCACTGCACATTTATGTGTATGTGACAAATAAACTTGACTTGACTTTCGGCCCTTCGAGTCAGCACCGCCATTCAATATGATCATGGCTGGTCATCTAAAATCAGTACCCCGTTCCTGCTTTTTCCCCATATCCCTTGATTCCTTCAGCCCTAAGAGCTATATCTAACTCTCTCTTGAGTCCGTCTGTTCCTTCATGCCAACTCCACTTTTAATGTTCGAAATCTTTGTGCATGCCCCTTTTCTTCCAGTGTTAATTTGGGCAGGCTCGAAAAACACATCAATAAATACTGATGGTGGACACAAAATGCTGGAGTAACTCAGCAGGACAGGCAGCATCTCTGGAGAGAAGGAATGGGTGGCGTTTCGGGCTGACTGATGAAGGGTCTCGACACGAAACGTCACCCATTCCTTCTCTCCAGAGATGCTGGCTGTCCCACTGAGTTACTCCAGCATTTTGTGTCCACCATCAGTATTTATTGATGTGTTTTTCGAGCCTGCCCAAATTAACACTGGAATTTTGTGTCTACCTTCGATTTAAACCAGCATCTGCAGTTCCTTCCTAAACAATAAATACTGATGGATGTATTTAATGATGATGTAAAACCAAAGGTTATACTTCCCGGAAAATAAGATTCATGATCGTATATCTTTGTTAATCTCAGGATGTCTGAATACACTATACTTCTATTCTGAAAGTTCACACCACAGATATACGGAATGGAAAATGTCTGCCCTGGAATAAGAATTCATTGTTAACAAAGCAGATTTGGACCAGGTTATGGCGGGCGAGTGTTTGCATGATCAGATTTTATGCAGATTTTGGGAATAGGTTCACAATAAAAGGTTGTTGGTGTTACCATGCCATGATAATAAGAAAAATAAAGACAACTTAATAACTTGCATTGTATGTGACTTTTAATTCTCGATGCTTCCATATACTGTGTGGAGATTGCAGTGAAAACTAATTTGAAAAACAAAATTTGAAAACTAATTTGAACAGGGACATTATTTAGTACCTTTAAATACAGTGTTTATCTTGTAGGAATATCCTAACACATTGCTTCAATTAATATGCTTAATAACTGATGGAACTAAAACAGTTAATTTTCCATTAACTGTTACTTTAAGACTTGCCTGTCTGGGAAAGGATGGAAGATTACCACAGATGCTGCATAATAGTGAATTAGGTGCCTGAAAAGGACCAGTCGATTCTCCAGTCATTTTGCACGATTACCCTCTTTCATGGATTTTGAATTGGCTGAGGTTATTTAATGTAATGAATGGATGAAACATCTGGTGTAAAGTCATTGTTAAACGCAGTTAGTTCATTTCCTGATTTAACAAGGAAAACAAATGAAAAACTGTAGTAACCGGGGGTTTTGTGCAATGTAGGGGGAATGCTTTTGTTTCTGTGCAAGTTATTACAACTGAATTTATTGCTTAGCATAAAAGAATGAAAGAGAATAGATAGGTTTGTAATAAATATCCAAATAAAAGAGCAAGCTAATATGGCACACAGTTAGTCACAGCATGCCAGGTACAATTCTAACACCAGGAAACTGCCAACTATCTCATTATTAAAAGGTCACCTTTTTTTATGAATCTTACTTCTGGGTGGTAAATGCAAAACCTGATGTGTTCCTAGCTTTTTGTGGCTTCAGTCTAACAGTCACACCCTCTGTCCTAAATTTTAACTGTCAATTTGACTGAACAGACATCTTTGAGGGCTATTTTGTGATTAGTAACATAGCACTCTGCTGGCAACACAATATTTGCTGCTTGAATTCTGCTTAAATCAGTTTAGGCAACAGGTTGATGGATCCATATTCTGTCTGGAAACAGCCTGAGCACTAAAGAAGACAATAACAGTCTCTGTTAGTTGCATGGGTGGAGACACCATTTTATTTCGACAGGATCCCATTACTAGATAACAAGAGGAAAAGTGAATCATTCTTGCACAGGTAACAACGAGACATATTTCCGCTGAATTATCATTTAACATTTCAAGCATTGCGTTAAACATGATTCCAAGAAGTTACATTAAATGCAAGACAATACTTTGATTCTGAGACTACCTAATGAAAGTTGAGTGTTCTCAAAGCTAAGAATTAATATCCATTAATAAAAATATATTGTCGGCCAAGTACACAAAAAGAATGACGTGCAGTTTGCAAGGAAACACAAGCAAAAGTGGAGCAGTGCAGATCCTGTGAGTGAGTTGCTTTTGCAAGTGATCGTTTTGCGGTCACCACAATTGTCAATTCCGACTTTACATATTCGACGAGATTCTATACAATAATACCTGCCACCAGTACATCCTGGCCATCCAATGTCCAATCTGGACTGATGTCTGCAAAGCAAGTGACCAGGCAATAATTCAAAGTAAAAATTCTCCAACATGTAAATCAACTGGCAGGGAATGTGGATGGAGGAAAACTTTCTGTACACATAAATGTCCATTACAGATATAATTAGAATCATAATGTCGAACAGCATAGAAGCGGACTCTTCGACCCTACTCATCCATGCCAACTAAAGTTTCTCATCTGCTAGACTCATTTGCCTGTGTTTGGCACATATGCCTCTAAACCTTTCCTATCCATGTACTTGTCCAAGTGTCTTAAATGCTGTTATAGTACCTGCCTCAACTACCATCTCTGGCAGGTCGTTCCATATACCCACCACTCCTCAAAAAGCTGCCCCTCAAGTTCGTATTAAATCTTGCCCCTCTCTAACATATGACCTCTTGTTTTTGATTCCTCTACTCTGAGCCAAAAAATTATGCATTCACCCCAGCTATTCTCCTCATAATTTTATGCACCTCACTTAAAAAGATCACTCCTCAGCACCCTGCGCTCTAAGGAATAAGGTTCTAGCCTGCCCGACCTCTTCCTATAGCTCAGGCCCTCAGGTCCTAACAAGATCTTCGTAATTCTTTTCTGCACTCTTTCCAGCTTAACAACATCCCCCCTATAGCAGGGTGACCAAAACTGAACCCAGTACTCCAAATGCAGCCTCAGCAAGGCCTTTACAACTGTAACACATCATCCCAATTTTTATACTCAATACCCTGACGGTTGAAGGCTAATGTACTGAAAGCCTCTTTGACCATCCTATTTACCTGTGACGCCACTTTCAAGGGACTATGTATCGGCACTCCTAGATCCCTCTGCTCTAAAACACTCGCCAGGGCCCTACCATTCACTGTGAAGGTTCTGCCCTAATTTGACATCTCGAAATGCAACACCTCGCACTTGTTTGCGTTAAGCTCCATTAACAAATTCCTCAGCCCACATGTCTAACTGATATTTCTGCCTTTTAATCATGGAAAATGACTTTGCTAGTGAGGGGAAAGATGGACTTCTTGGCAGGAAGAAATTGGAAAGCAGAAATTAATTTGGCCAACCTATATTATTGTGTCGGAAGGAACTGCAGATGATGGTTTACACCGAAGATAGACGCAAAATGCCAGAGTTGCTTGCCCATTATAACAACCTCTAACTCTAAGACATTGAGGGCAAACAACCAAGCAGGCCTTAAATAAAATCTAAAATACTCGACACGTCAGGCAGCATCTGTGGGAAAAAAACGTCTGTGGGAGTTAATTCTTCAGGTCCCGCAGTCTTATCGGAGATGAAATATTAATAATGTTTTGATTTCCACTGCATGACCTGAGTGCTTCCAGCATTATCTGTTTGTATTTTTTTGGTGTATTTGTACATGTGGAAATTGCTGACAGAATTGGCGTTTTTATCCACCTCTAATTGACTCTGACTGGAGGGAATTCACTGTGTTCATGGGTCTGGAGTCATGTCCAGGCCAAATGGAACAATGAGGTTAGGTTTCCTTCCAGAAGGATATTTGTGAACTGAGTGGTTATACATTATTAACCACTAGTCTCATATCTACGAGCAGCTTTATTTTAAATTCTAAAATTATTTGATTGCTCACATGTAATTTTCAAAACATGTCAGTCATTCGTTATAATCACTTGGTAAAAGATTTTTTTCTAAATTTCATAAACCAGATTGTACAACAAATTTTGATTCTATTCAAATTTTGCTTTGAATACATTGATATCTACAGTAAAAGCTTGCCTGCCAAATGAACTGGAGAACATTTCCCCATGGGACAATAATGGCTTAACTTCAAACTGAAAGATATGAAAGGAATCAAGATCAAAGAAAGAATGAAGAAAATTTGAAACTTCTAATAGTAAAATGGAAAGAAATTGGCGGGTTTCCCCAAACCAAACATCAATGGTGATATTAAGGTGAAATACTACTAACTGGACTTCACAACTGCAATGTAAATGCAGTCCAGTATCTAGTCATTTAAAGAGGCACCAGGTAGAAGGTGGTATGAAGAATGTTGAATCATTCATGTGGCCTTGATGGCCCAGATAGCCATCATGACCATTGGAGCGTAGTAAAGAAGGAATTTGGAAGCAAGGATAATTGAAACTTTGATGGAAGATCAAGATCCAGTGCAGAATGATTAAAATTGGCTCTAGGAACCAACATGCAAGAGTTGCTTGAGAAGAGGGGAGCAATAGAATGAGAAAATAGACAATAGACAATAGACAATAGGTGCAGGAGTAGGCCATTCAGCCCTTTGAGCCAGCACAGCCATTCAATGTGATCATGGCTGATCATTCTCAATGGAGTATGGTGTGCAGTTCTGCTCGCCAAATTATAGGAAGGATGTCAACAAAATGGAGAGGGTACAGAGGAGATTTACTAGAATGTTGCCTGGGTTTCAGCACTTAAGCTACAGAGAGAGGTTGAACAGGTTGGGTCTTTATTCTTTGGAGCGTAGAAGGTTGAGGGGGGACTTGATAGGGTTTTTTTTAATTTTAAGAGGGACGGACAGAGTTGATGTGGGTAGGCTTTTCCCCTTGAGAGTGGGGAAGATTCCAACAAGGGGACATAACTTTAGAATTGAGGGACAAAAGTTTAGGGGTAACATGAGGGTTAACTTCTTTACTCAGAGGGTGGTGGCTGTATGGAATGGGCTTCCGGTGGAAGTGGTGGAGGCAGGCTCGATTTTATTATTTAAGAGTAAATTGGATAGGTATATGGATGAGAGGGGATTGGAGGGTTATGGTCTGAGAGCAGGTAGATGAGACTAGGTCAGAGAGAGTGGTCGGCGTGGACTGGTAGGGCCGAACGGGCCTGTTTCCGTGCTGTAGTTGTTATATGGTTATATGGTTATAATCAGTACCCCGTTCCTGCCTTCTCCCCGTACCCCCTGACTCCGCTATCCTTAAGAGCTCTATCTAGCTCTCTCTCTTGAATGCATTCAGAGAATTGGCCTCCACTGCCTTCTGAGGCAGAGAATTCCACAGTTTCACAACTCTCTGATTGAAAAAGTTTTTCCTCATCTCCAATGGAACATCTAAATGGCCTACCTCTTATTCTTAAACTGTGGCCCCTGGTTCTGGACTCCCCCAAAGATAAAAGGTGGGGCTGAAAGAAAAACTCGAAGACAGCTGGAAAGCATTTAACTGAAAATCTCCAATGGAACAGTGAAGGGGTTTTCAAGGATCAGCAGATGAGAGAGTTCAAGGAGTATGAGTCGTATAGCGCACAAGCATAATTTTAATTTATTTTCATTGGTGACGAAACTGAATCCAGGACTTTGTACTCAAATGCCCTACGTGGCCCAACATCTTCAACATCATAGACCATCTGCCCGTATAGCACAACGATCCATGAATTAATAAGTCTCAATGAAAATTCTGCAAGTTAACAATTTAGCCAGAAACATAATGGATAAATAAGATAAAAATAAATCATCCATTCCAGGTAAGTGAGTTTCCTACTAGAAACATAGAAACATAGAAACATAGAAAATAGGTGCAGGAGTAGGCCATTCGGCCCTTCGAGCCTGCACCGCCATTCAATATGATCATGGCTGATCATCCAGCTCAGTAGCCTGTACCTGCCTTCTCTCCATACCCCCTGATCCCTTTAGCAAAAAGGGCCACATCTAACTCCCTCTTAAATATAGCCAATGAACTGGCCTCAACTACCTTCTGTGGCAGAGAATTCCACAGACTCACCACTCTCTGTGTGAAGAAATGTTTTCTCATCTCGGTCCATCAGGGCGGCACGGTAGTGCAGCGGTAGAGTTGCTGCTTTACAGCGAATGCAGCGCCGGAGACTCAGGTTCGATCCTGACTACGGGTGCTGCACTGTAAGGAGTTTGTACGTTCTCCCCGTGACCTGCGTGGGTTTTCTCCGAGATCTTCGGTTTCCTCCCACACTCCAAAGACGTACAGGTATGTAGGTTAATTGGCTGGGTAAATGTAAAAATTGTCCCTAGTGGGTGTAGGATAGTGTTAATGTGCGGGGATCGCTGGGCGGCACGGACTTGGTGGGCCGAAAAGGCCTGTTTCCGGCTGTATATATATGATATGATATATATGATAAAAGACTTCCCCCTTATCCTTAAGCTGTGACCCCTGGTTCTGGACTCCCCCAACATCGGGAACAATCTTCCCGCATCTAGCCTCTCCAACCCCTTAAGAATTTTATATGTTTCTATAAGATCCCCCCTCAGTCTTCTAAATTCCAGCGAGTACAAGCCCAGTCTATCCAGTCTTTCCTCATATGCAAGTCCCGCCATCCCAGGGATTAATCTGGTGAACCTTCTCTGTACTCCCTCTAAGGCAAGAACGTCTTTCCTCAGGTTAGGAGACCAAAACTGCACACAATACTCCAGGTGCGATCTCACCAAGGCCCTGTACAACTGCAGCAGAACCTCCCTGCTCCTAAACTCAAATCCTCTTGCTATGAATGCCAACATACCATTCGCTTTCTTCACTGCCTGCTGCACCTGCATGCTTGCTTTCAATGACTGGTGCACCATGACACCCAGGTCACGTTGCATCTCCCCTTCTCCCAATCGGTCACCATTCAGGTAATACTCTGCTTTCCTGTTCTTGCCGCCAAAGTGGATAACCTCACATTTATCCACATTATATTGCATCTGCCATGCATTTGCCCACTCGCCTAATCTATCCAAGTCACTCTGCAGCCTCCTAGCATCCTCCTCGTAGCTAACACTGCCACCCAGCTTCGTGTCATCCGCAAACTTAGAGATGTTGCATTCAATTCCCTCGTCCAAATCATTAATATACACTGTAAATAACTGGGGTCCCAGCACTGAGCCTTGCGGTACCCCACTAGTCACTGCCTGCCATTCCGAAAAGGACCCGTTTATTCCTACTCTTTGCTTCCTGTCCGCCAACCAATTTTCTATCCACCTCAAAACTGAACCCTCAATACCGTGTGCTTTAAGTTTGTACACCAATCTCCTATGTGGGACCTTGTCGAAGGCCTTCTGAAAGTCCAGATATAACACATCGACTGGTTCTCCCTTATCCACTCTACTAGTTACATCCTCGAAAAATTCTATAAGATTCGTCAGACATGATTTGCCTTTGGTAAATCCATGCTGACTTTGTCCGATGATTTCACCACTTTCCAAATGTGATGCTATCACATCTTTAATAACTGACTAGCATTTTCCCCACTACCGATGTTAGGCTAACTGGTCTATAATTCCCCGTTTTCTCTCTCCCTCCCTTTTTAAAAAGTGGGGTTACATTAGCTACCCTCCAGTCCTCAGGAACTACTCCAGAATCTAAAGAGTTTTGAAAAATTATCACTAATGCATCCATTATTTCTGAGGCTACTTCCTTAAGCACTCTGGGATGCAGCCTATCTGGCCCTGGGGATTTATCTGCCTTTAATCCATTTAATTTACCTAACACCACTTCCCGACTAACCTGGATTTCCCTCAGTTCCTCCATCTCATTAGACCACCGGTCCCCCGCTATTTCCGGCAGACGGTTTATGTCTTCCTTAGTGAAGACAGAACCAAAGTATTTGTTCAATTGGTCTGCCATCTCCTTGTTCCCTATGATCAATTCACCTGTTTCCGACTGCAAGGGACCTACATTTGCCTTAACTAATCATTTTCTCTTGACATATCTATAAAAGCTTTTGCAGTCTGTTTTTATGTTCCTTGCCAGTTTTCCCTCATAGTCTATTTTCCCTTTCCTAATTAAGCCCTTTGTCCTCCTCTGCTGGACTCTGAATTTCTCCCAGTCCTCTGGTATGCTACTTTTTCTGGCTAATCTGTATGCTTCATCTTTTGTTTTAATACTATCCTTGATTTCCCTTGTTAGCCACGGATGCACTACCTTTCCTGGTTTGTTCTTTTGCCAAACTGGGATGAACACTTGTTGTAGTTCATCCATGCGACCTTTAAATGCCTTCCATTGCATGTCCACCGTCAACCCTTTCAGCATCAATCGCCAGTCTATCTTGGACAATTCACGCCTCATACCCTCAAAGTTACCTTTCTTTAAGTTCAGAACACTTGTTTCTGTATCGACTTTGTCACTCTCCATCCTAATGAAGAACTCTACCATATTATGATCACTCTTGCCCAAGGGGCCTCGCACAACAAGACTGCTAACTAACCCTTCCTCATTACTCAATACCCAGTCTAGAATGGCCTGTTCTCTCGTTGGTTCCTCGACATGTTGGTTTAGAAAACCATCTCTCAAACATTCCAAGAAATCCTCTTCCTCAGCACCCCTGCCAGTTTGGTTCACCCAATCTATATGTAGATTGAAGTCACCCATTATAACTGCTGCACCTTTAGTGCATGCATTTTTAATTTCCTGCTTGATGCCATCCCCAACCTCACTACTGCTGTTAGGTGGCCTGTACACAACTCCCACTAGCGTTTTCTGCCCCTTTGTGTTTCGTAGCTCTACCCATATCGATTCCACTTCCTCCAAGCTAATGTCCTTCCTTTCCACTGCTTTAATCTCCTCTCTAACCAGTAACGCTACCCCACCTCCTTTTCCTTTCTGTCTATCCCGCCTGAATATAGAATATCCCTGGATGTTGAGCTTCCAACTATATCATAATCATTAATAACTATCTGCACATTTAATTCATCCACCTTCATCCACCTTATTACGTATACTCCTTGCATTGAGACACAAAGCCTTCAGGCTTGTTTTTAACAACTCTCTTACCCCTTATACAATTATGTTGAAAAGTGGCCCTTTTTGATTTTTGCCCTGGATTTGTCTGCCTACCACTTTTACTTTTCACCTTGCTACCTGTTGCTTCTACCCTCATTTTACACCCCTCTGTCTCTCTGCTCCCATCCCCCTGCCACATTAGTTTAAATCCTCCCCGACAGCACTAGCAAACACTCCCCCTAGGACATTGGTTCCATTCCAGTTCAGGTGCAGACCGTCCTGTTTGTACTGGTCCCACCTCTCCCAGAACTGGTTCCAATGTCCTAAAAATTTGAATCCCTCCCCCTTGCACCATTTTTCAAGCCACGTATTCATCTGAAATATCCTCCTATTCCTACTCTGACTACTACAGGCCATCCATCTGTAATATTCCCTCCATTTTTCTCCCTCAACCAGCACTGCACGGCCAGCTGAGCACTTCCCACAGCTCTGCGTTTCACAGCATTTAGTGGTGATGTTAGTAAGCCGCTCTAGTTCATGGGCCATGAATATCTGCACCAAGGGGTGCATTCTCTGCCTGCTTCTGCCTTGTCCAACCATTGTTCAGGTAGAGGAACATTGACTAATCAGCTGAGAGGATGGACAACTGGAAGAGGTTATGTTTGACCTGCTGCAGGTGACTTCATGCAGTCCGGACTCCCGTGTCTACCCCGTCCGTCCAGTATTCCTATTCTAACCCTGTACAAAGGCCTTTGCTGAGTCAATCTAAGCAAGAATTTCACTAAGAATTTCCATCCTCTGCTGCTCTCATTATTATTGGAACTCAGTGAGTTTTATTCAGCCATCAGGAGGGGCAGATGAGCACATTTAGACAATAGACAATAGGTGCAGGAGTAGGCCATTCGGCCCTTCGAGCCAGCACCACCATTCAATGTGATCATGGCTGATCATTCTCAATCAGTACCCTGTTCCTGCCTTCTCCCCATACCCCCTGACTCTGCTATCCTTAAGAGCTCTATCTAGCTCTCTCTTGAATGCATTCAGAGAATTGGCCTCCACTGCCTTCTGAGGCAGCGAATTCCACAGATTTACAACTCTGACTGAAAAAGTTTTTCCTCATCTCCGTTCTAAATGGCCTCTTATTCTTAAACTGTGGCCCCTTGTTCTGGACTGAAGACGTCATTGTGTAATGACTCCATTCGCCTGTCTGGTGACACTACGGGTAATTACGGCCTATAGGCCGTGGAGGATTTTTTTTTAACGTGGCAGCTGCGGCTTGCCTGCAGTCCGTCTGTCTTTTGTGTTTTTTGTTGTTTTTGTCTGAATTGTAGTTTAATATGATGTAGTGTTGTATGTTATGTTTTGGGGGGGGGGGGTGGGAGGGAACAGGAACTGTAACATTCTCTCTCCCGAACGGAGACGTGACCTTTGTTCTGTGTCGTGTCTCCGTTCCCGTTGCGGCCTACCACCGGCCATGCACCTGGGACCACCTGCGGCTCTGGTTCGCAGAGCCCGCGGTCCGGACTCACCACCTGCGGCGCTGGCTGCCTGCGGATGCTGCGGGAACGGCTGCGACTCGTCTCCGGAGGCTCCGGCGTGGGCCACGTGGACGTCGGAAGCCCGCAGACCCCTGGGTGGGGGCCGACATCGGGAGCTCCGGCAGCGGCAGAGGCAGCGTGTTCGCCCGCCCCGAATCGCGGGGCTTGGGTCGGCCCGCCACGGACCTTTCACCATCCGGCGCGGCCTGAAATAGGCCGTTGACCTTTCACCGCCCAGCGGGGGCTTCAATATCGGGAGCCCCGACTGCCCCGACGTGGCAACTCCAACAGCCTGACCGTGGGACAAGACGGCAGGGAAGAGAAAAAGACATTTTGGCCTTCCATCACAGTGAGGAGGGACTGGAGGAGACTCACTGTGATGGATGTTTCTTTTTGTTTGGTGTTAGTTGTGATTGTATGTGTTATTGCATTTTTATTGATTAATCTTATTGGTCTTATTGTTCAACTGCGGGTAATGTTTCATTTTACTACACATTTATGTGTATGTAACAAATAAACGACTATTGACTATTGACTATTGAGAGACAGGAAATTACCAGAGAATTGTGCTGAGTTCATTTGTCAGCAATTATTATTGCAAAATCTGACCTGCATTTCTGCTCCTCGCCATAAGTTTCACGGCAGAATTACGTCATTGGTAACAAGCTACTGAGGAGCTGCCCTTAAAGGGGTTATTTTGCTGCTGAGAGACAATGTGAGTTTGTGTGGGACTGATGACTGTACATAACTAAAATTTACTGACCATGTGAGCATTATCAAATCAACTAGCTAATAAGAGGATGTATAATGGATCAAATAATTGTCATTCTGCAGAGCCCACTGAAAGGTTCTTTCCTCTGGAGTGCAGCATTATTGATAAAGCTTTGTTTTACCCAACATTACCCTGTCTGCTCCTATCAATTTTAAGTGCAACTGCCTTCAAAGAAATGACTTTCAATGAAATTAGAATTGTATTTATTAACAATAAGTCGGCAAACAGATAGAACGGGCAGAGCAAATTCGAGTTCATTCAGAATGATATCTGTCCTCAACAGGATAATAACCTTGCCCTGTAGGTGTGCTAAGTTTATTTTGTCAGCAATTTTTAATGCAAAATCTGACTGTATTTCTGCTCCTCACCATACGTTTTATTATAGTGCCTTGCGCAACGATCTCCCTAGTTGCTCTTAGGTCCCTTTGTATTTTTCTATGTTTTGGGCCAGGGAATGCATGTGATCTGAAGAAGGGACTCGACCCGAAACATCGCCTACTACTTTTCTCCAGAGATACTGCCTGGCCTGTTGAGTTACTCCAACATTTATAAGATACTAGACCAAGTGGACCTGTTGGGCCCAAATCTCTCCTGCATTGGTGCAGCACCCTGTCCTCTCCCCTCTCTCCTCAACCCCCCCCTCCCCTCTCCCTTCTCCCCCACTCCCCCCTTCCCCCCTCCCTCCCTCCTCCCCTCCCCCTCCCCTCCTTTTAAACTTTAAAATGTGAATAACTTTAAAAATATAACACCGATTTCAATAAAACTACTTGCATTATCACTAAAGTGACAATGGTGAGTAAGGTGGGCCTTAAATTGTCGCGCTATCGTGTACCGTTTTGGCTGAAGTTCAGTCACAAACAAGATAACAAACGAGAGTTTTAGTATATAGATGATCAGTCTGCATGGACAGACACAATTGAGAAACTATCTGACACAGAAGTAGCACGCAGGCAGCAACCCAACCTAACATCACCCTTGAATGCTAGGTTGGTAGTCCTGCAGGTCAAGGTTCATCAAGTGTATATGTTGAAATGTGAAGACACCTTTCAGACCCCTTCACCCTCTGAATGAAAATATATTTGCTTCACCCTCCATGTAATCCTTACACCAAAATATATGCTCTTTAAATCTTTATCTGTGCTCTTAAAATCATTAAATCCGTAGCTCCCAGTACCTGAACCCCTCTCATGATGAAAATTAATTCTTCCATTTTACTCTCTCCCCATTCCTCAGAATTTTATGCACCTCAAATATTTCTTCTCGCAGTGTCCTCTGCTTCAAAGAAAATAACCCTGGTTTTCCCAATCTTTTCTCACAACTAAAGGGTTCCTCCCCTGGCAACATGCTTGTAAATCTTTTCAATTTCTCAACTGCTATCAAGTCATTCATGCAATCTGCTGACTAGAATTGTTCGCAAGATCTGACCTGCATTTCTTCTTCCCACTGAACTTTATTTATAGATTCACCTTAATGAAGTGAACGGTATATGTCCATTCTTGAAGTGCAAGTTTACAGAAAGCATCTATATATATAAATGCTGGAAGATGGACACAAAAAGCTGGAGTAACGCAGCAGGTCGGATAGCATCTCTGGAGAAAAGGAATAGGTGACATTTCGGGTCGAGACCCTTCTTCAGACAGGTTAAATGCCGTTAATCTATGAATCATCATGAAAAAGACCTCAATGCAATGCCTGAAGACCTCTGGCTTTTTTGAAACACAATGTGAATTCTCATATGTTTTCAAACAAAAAATCTCAGTTCTAAATCCTTACCGTGAAGAAAACACTAATCAAAAACTTCACCCACCCTCACCTACATTTTGGCCTGTGCTACGTCCATGCACTGAAAGTGCTGATATTAATATCCCTGGGCATTAGTTTATAAGGAAAGGTTGGCACCTGCTGCCATCCCCTGTGGAGCCCCAGTAAACACTAATGGTCTGCTGAGCCTTTGTGGCTGAATCAGTAATAATGCAGCAGTCAGAAACTACAGATATTCTGAAACTTTCTCTTTATGATAGCCTTTGGAATTTAACATGCACTTGACATCTTTCTTCCTGACAGCATATATTCTTAGACATATTCCATATGAACATTAAGTTGAACAGCCCTGGATTATTCTTTCATTTAACAGCAGTGTGGAGAGTGATTTTGGAAAGCCGGGCAGGAATTAAAGTTTGAGTCTTGTTGAAAGGGTTATATGGCTTCATTCTTTCTGCTCTGCAGCCTCCCAAGCCTCCGAGCATGGCTTTTATGTCACCATTTATTTAGTTTGACACAAGAAAGGAAGACCACATTTCTTCACTGTATGTTTACGCTAATGTTCATTCATCAAGAAAATCAGTGGAAAATATTAACACAAACATATTTTTCAATCAAGTAAATTGGTTTGATGTTATGCAGTCATTCTTTGTAGCTTTCCAACAAGATGAATTCACTGTTTGAACTGATTCTGAGCATAAAAATGTTTCAAGCACAGAAGTATTACTGTGCCTTAACAAAGGGGAACTCAGATGAAATAATGGGAGTGCCTTTCACTCTCATTTCTTTTCTTGTAATTTCTTCTGATAAATTTCAATGACATTCACGCAAAGCTGTCCAGAAGTCAATGCTGGGATGATGGATCCTAAGCAGGGCATTCATTGAGAAGAGTAATTTCATTATCATATTTCAAAGGAGAAGATGCTTGTGTTATATAATCGCCACAATTAAATTATTGTGTAGACTTTCAAAAAAAACAATTTCAAAACATAGGTTTATATCAATTACATCCCTAAGTAACAATGACCTTTAAGACAACTTGCACTTACAGTAATAACAAAAACGCTGGCTTATGAAGAGTTGACGCAATAAGAATGACTGCATTGTTTTCCCTCCATTAAAAGCCGTAGCCTGATATTATGTCCAGTGCAGTCCACAGCATCTTTTCACAGATTGAATGACGAATATACAAGGCATTCTCACAAATTCACAATTTAATAGTAACTCATATTTAACCATCTGTTATATCAGTAGTTGTTCGATATTAAAACAGAATTTTAAAAAGGCTTAAAATGCAAAGCACCTCCAACAATCTTTCACAGGGAGGAGGTAACACTTCAGATGGTGATGTGCTACAGGGCACTCTCTAGGTTCTCTCAGGCACTAATAGATATTCTATTTCAATTAGGACTCTTTTAGATTGTTAGCTTTGCTTTTCCTTTTAATTATAAGAGCATAAAACATCTACCAGAAGGATATTACGATAACAGTACAGGCAGAAGATAGACACAGAAAAGCTGGAGTAACTCAGCGAGTCAGACAGCATTTCTGAAGAAAAGGAATAGGTGATGTTTCGGGTTAAGACCCTTCTTCAGACTGAGAGCTAGGGGAAAGAGAAACGAGAGATATAGATGGTGATAGAGGGAGATATAGAACAAAAGAATGAAAGACATGCAAAAAAGTAACGATGATAAAGGAAACAGGCCATTGTTAGCTGTGGGCTAGGTGAAAACGAGTTAAACAGACCATGAGACTCAACAGTATAGACAATCTGGTAACATCAAAGTTCTAAATGAAACTAGTGTACACAATATTCTGTTGCCTTTGTATTTAAGTTCACAGAATTAAACTGACTGTAAATTCAACACGCATGGTGCAGCAGAACAGACACTGTAAATGGAAACAGATAACCTCTGCAGCAAATATATTCTTAGTAATTGATGTGAGCGATTCATTTAACCACTGCTGCCAATTTCAACAATATCCTGAATATTATCAAGTTAGTTGCTGGGATAGATTTTGCTGTAAATGTAATGGTGAGGTTATCAACCTCATCTGTTATTTACCTGCAAATCGAGCTGTAACCTCAGATAACCACAGGTGCAATGTCAAATATGACAACCCTGAAATTGATGTTAATGACTTCCTGCTCCTGAAAATACCAACTAATTCAGCATCTAAATGCACTGAACAACGCGTTTAAACAGAAACATAGAAAAATAGGTGCAGGAGTAGGCCATTCGGCCCTTTGAGCCAGCACCGCCATTCAATATGATCATGGCTGATCATCGAAAATCAGTACCCCATTCCTGCTTTTTCCCCATATCCCTTGATTCTTTAGCCCTAAGAGCTATATCTTGGATATGGATTAAAGTCAACAAATACGAGTAGTCTAAGTCATAGTCATAGTGACAGTGTGGAAACAGGCCCTTCGGCCCAACTTGCCCACACCGGGCAACATGTCTCAGCTTCACTAGTCCCACTTGCCTGCGTTTGGTCCATATCCTTCCAAACCTGTCCTATCCATGTATCTGTCTAATTGTTTCTTAAACGTTGGGATAGTCCCTGCCTCAACTACCTCCTCTGGTAGCTTATTCCATACACCCACCATCCATGTGTGAAAAAGTTACCCCTCAGATTCCTGTTAAATCTTTTCCCCTTCACCTTAAACCTGTGTCCTCTGGTTCTTGATTCACCTACTCTGGGCAAGACTCTGTGCCAATCTATTCCTCTCATGATTTCATGCACTATAAATCACCCCTCATCCTCCTGCGCTCCAAGTAATAGAGTCCCAGCATACCCAACCTATCCCTTTAGCTCAGACCATCTGATCCTGGCAACATCCTTGTAAATCTCTGTGTAGGAAAGAACTGCAGATGTTGGTTTAAATCAAAGGTAGATCATAAATCTCTGTACCCGTTCCAGCTAGACAACATCTTTCCCATAACATAGTGCACAGAACTGAACACAATACTCTAAATGTGGCCTCTTCAATGTCTTATACAACTGCAACATGACCTCCCAACCTCTATACTCAATACTCTGATGAAGGCCAATATGCTAAAACCCTTTTTGACTACCCTATCTACCTGTGACTACCTTTAAGGAACCATGCACCTGCACTCCTAGATCCCTCTGCTCAACCACACTTTCCAGAGCCCTACCATTCACTGTGTAGGTCTAGCCCATGTTGGACTTCCCAAAATAAAACACCTCACTTTTCTCCATATTAAATTCCATCAACCATTCCTCAACCTACCTGGCCAATCGATTAAGATCCTGCTACAATTTTTCACAACCATCTTCACTATCAGCAAAACCACTCACGTTTGTATCATCAGCAAACTTGCTAATCTTGCCATGTATGTTTTCATCCAAATCATTGATGTAGATGACAAACAGCAACGGTAGCACCTGTCCCTAGACTTGCTCTCTCGACTCTGTCCAGGGACCCCGACAGTCCTTTCAGGTTAGGCAGAGGTTCACTTGCACCTCCTCCAACCTCATCTACTGTATCCATTGTTCAAGATGTGGACTCTTATACATCAGCATGGCCAAATGTGGACTGGGCAATCAGAGAACGTCCATTTCCGTCTGAATATCTAATTCCATTCAGGTTTTTTTTCCAATCTTTCTCAGTTAATCTAATTTTCCTTTCTTTCTCTTTATTCAATCTAATCTTGATCTCAATAGTTCCAGATCAAACTCATTACTGTCCAATATTTTGAGCAGAAACTCACCATGTACAGGACTGCAGAAACCCACGAGAACAGAGCCATTGACAATTCTGTCCTCTTAACCTTAATCTGCTTGGTTCAGGAGAAAAAAATGTCAATTGCCCTCTTCACAGTGGTTCTGCACATGGTGCTGTTCACTTTAAATACTTGGCACAAAATCTCCCAATCAAAGTTATGAATGTGAAAGTCAAACGAATGCCTGAAGTATTCTCCATGGAAGAGAGGGATAGGGATTCAGGATGCTGCTTATCTTTTGCACCTTGTTCTCCAACAGCCCAAAGCAACGTGCGCTAGTTGAATATCACTATAGAACGAAACAGAAGAAAACAAGTCAGTCATGGGTCCCAGTTTCAGGAGATGGAATTGCCTGTAAGAGGCCTGGGGAGATGGGGAATCTTGAGGGCCTTCAGCTAACTGAGTCCACGCCGACCATCGAACATGCGTGCACTAGTTCTATGTTATTCGACTTTCACAACCTGTACACTGGGGGCAATTTACTGAAGCCAATTAACCTACAACCCTACACATCTTTGGAATGTGGGAGAAAACCGGAGCACCCGGAGAAATCCCACGCGGTCACAGGGAGAATGTGCAAACTGTACACAGACAATACCGGTGGTCAGGATCAAAATTGGGTCTCTGGCGTTCTGAGGCAGCCAATCTACCGCTGCGCCACTGGCAAACACTATAACGTCCACTATTTCCAGGAAGAACATGTAAACTGTATGCAGACAGCACCAGTGGTCAGGATCCAACCCGGGTCTCTGGCGTTGTGAGGCAGCAGCTCTACCGCTGTGCCACTGTGCCGCCCTTTTGCATGCTATCCAAACACATCAGATACCACACATACAGCAAACAAGTCAAACTTAAATACAATAGATAAAACAAAGAGGAAGAGACAGAGTGCAGGAGAAAGTTCTCAGCATTTTCACACCATGGATGTCCAACAATCATTTATAATTGTTATAATCAATCATCAGTGCCTTTGTCTGTTGGGTCGTAGTCACCAATACTGCCAGGACTGAAGATAATTTCAACCATAGCTGTCATCATGTGATATGGTATTGTTAATTGCAAATTGTCACCTGCAGGGAAATAAACCTCCTTTCCTCGACACTCAATGTTGGATAAATTATTATTTTGTTGTTAACTTACAATTTCTCCCTTAACTTTCAGCCTTTCAATGTAACGTCACAATCTCACCTCTCTGTGGCCATACTTCACATGTGAGCTTTGACAGGGAGGACATTCAATTGACAGTGTCATTCAAGCATCAATGTGATTTTAATTCTCAGTGGTGGAATTGACAGCTGCAATTATAGAGTCATAGAGTCTAATAGTTATGGAGAGCTATCGCATGGACAAGGCTCTTCAGCCCACCAAGTCCAGACCAACCATCAATCACCCATTTACATTAATCTGACACGAATCCCATTTTTAAAATTCTCCCCACATTCTCATCAACGTCTTAGATTCTATCAAATTTTTACCTCTTTGATGACCCTTGGACTATCTTTGATCGGACTTTGCTGGCTTTACCTTGCACGAAACGATATTCCCTTATCATGTATCTATACATTGTAAATTGCTCGATTGTAATCGTGTATTGTCTTTCTGCTGAACGGATAGTATGCAACAAAAGCTTTTCACTGTGACAATAAACTAAACTGAACGGAAATTCCTGCTTTACCAATTCTAGCTCTTCCAATCCAATTCACCTATGTGGCTAGTTCTTACAGACTCATGCCCTCACACTGACCAGGCATTTTAACATATCAACATTTGTCCAAGGTTTCCACGGGCCGGGAAGAGCAGGAGTATTCCTTTCTGTGACACCAGCAATCCTCGTATCATTCTCCATCACCTGACCACATCCTCATTCACCTCACTGCTGGGTTTTCCATTCACCATAGCAGAGGGTACCTCTCCCGACCAAGGGAGAGCCTCACACAGTCTTGCTCCCTCTTAGCATTCCTGCCATATTTGGCTCGGACTCCTGCCTTCTGTATAGTGATGAATTAAAATGGCCTAAGGCTTAGACAAGTCCAATCATGAGCACTTCATGCCCACAACAGACACTGCACCCAGTGTCAAAATCAGGGATCAGTGTAGTTAGATTTTATCTTGGACGAATTGATCATGAGAAAATACTTGTTCACTCAAGGGTGTTTTAATGGCTTTTTTGCAGGTATCACATTTGTGATTTTGGATGCCACAGAAGATCATCTCTTCAAAATGAAACAAATGACAAACCACCTCTAAGCTAAGACTGAATGGGTGAAACATTCTTGGTAAAATACAGAATTACTCTGATAACCGTGGCTCACATTCAATGTCTGTCTTTCTTCTGCACCTCGTCCTTCCAGACTCTGTACGCCACAGACAGGACTCTTCAACAGTCTGATTATTCATTAATTTTGCTAAATCGACAAGAAGTGCAAATCTCATAAAAAAAGGTTATGTGCTGAAAGATGGAGACGAACAGAAAGCGTAGTCAATGCCTGGACCAAACTGCCTGCTCAGGTTTCCGATCCATTGAAAGGAATTGTACAATCAATTGAGATTTGGTAACATTTCCCATGTTACTCTAGGCACAGTTTTTATGACCGTGCTTAAATAATGAATTCTTCTGTTTCTCCTTTTCTGATAATGACCTCAAGGGCAAAGGAAGAGAAAACCCAACTACATGCAGAAATACGGGGCATATGGAGCACGGCTGACCTGCCAGAGACACCATCCTGGGGTAAGTGAACAAATGGATATTGACAGACAGTTCATCTCCATGCCTTGCAAACACAAAGTGATACTTGTCCCAAATACAGTTCTTTTCCTGGAAGAGGAAGAAATGTTATCCTCCAAAATTAATATCAATTTTCCACCTAATAGTTATAAAATCCAGGGAAAAGGGGATTTAGGCGTTAGCTCAACCCTGAAATAGATCCAAGCTTGAGGGATTTTGCATTAAAATGGATTAATATAACTGTATCCATCGAAAGTTCTTGTTAAGATTTTACATTAATTCTTCCAAAGGATGTCACAGGTATTTAGACCATACAATCTGCAATCCAACTTAGAAAATCATGATTAGAATACTTCATAAATGAAATGTCAGCATATCATTAAACTATTCAACATTTTAAGTATTCATAATTTGAATGGTACTTTCAAGATTAATATTTGCATCTATCGAAGCTCATTCATTGAATTCTATTGTAAAATAGCACTTTTTGTTTGTCAGATACCTAACTAATTCATTAGAAAATCTGTCCTTAGCATGCAGTATTTACAGTAGTTTCATTACTGCAGCAGTTGTCTGTTTGGTCATTTTCAACATGGAGATTATAAAATTAAAACTTGTCATTTTCAGATAATTAAGTTTCAATTGCATTCTGGGTGATCAAGCTTTCGAAGTGTGTTAATTTATTTGTCTCTTGATACCAGAACTAGTGCTTTATTAGTGAAAGTGGAGTTAATTGGTAAAGCAGGAACTTTGGTATAATCTAGGAGGAGATGATGAGATTGCGTGGAGAATTAGAAACACTGGATTAATGTAGGATCCGTGTGAATGGGTGGTTGATGGTTGGCATGCACTTGGTGGGCTGAACGTGTTTAAATTAATGTGTTTAAAAAGAACGGGAGAAAATACAATGTACTTTAGGAAATTGTGATTAAGTAAAGCATGTTTGCCCTCTAAACGCTTTTGGATTTCTGCAGGAAAAAATAGACTGGAATGATGATGAATTGCACTGATCTGATAAATTTCAGAGGAGATTCATTTATTTGTATCTTGATTTTAATGCAAATGAGGATCCGGGGGCAGGGGTGAATAGAACAGTATAGGTGAGTTTTTAAAGGAATGGAAGGAAACAATTACGTGGGTAATGTGACGGTGTTAGTGAACTGAAGACATGTAACGAGGTTTGTGGCAAGAATGAAGGCACTGATCATTAAAATAATTAAAAACTAAATAACATAAATAAGCTCCTGATATGCTTCACCAATTTCAGAAGTTATTTCCCTTTTTGAATAACATCTAACTTGGGAAATAAATATTGCTCTAAATTAAGAGAAAAGATATTCAAAACCATGATAATTTCGATGAGATATAATTAACTATTAGACTGTACATGTATAGATGTTTTAAAATAAACATTATTGACAATCTGAGGACAGATTATAGATCTAATGTGGAACGGATGGTTCGTGCCGTGGAATATTTTTGGGGTAGATCGTGATATTGTACATAGGGGCAAGGTGGGTGATAACAGATCACCAATCTCATTTTCATGCATCTCTCCAGATTTCTACTTGCATTCAATTTGATCAGATGTGTGGGGGATCAAGAGCAAGTGTGTAGGAAGGAACTGCCGATGCTGGTTTACCACCGAAGATAGGCACAAAATGCTGGAGTAACTCAGTGGGACAGGCAGCATTTCTGGATGAGTAACTCTAGCATTTGGTGGCTATCAAGAGAAAATGTGGTTGTTTTTCTCAGAAAAGAGGTTTCAGGGCTGTGTTGAATAGCGTGAGGAAAATTGGTAAAATTTCTACTGGCAACTGGACACAGCTTGAAGAAAATAGGTTAAAAATTCCAGGGAAGATTTTTTAAAAAAAATTCAGGCATCCTCACTTTACAAAAGATTGATTAATGAATTTTTGATATAATGCCATTGGCACTTCGGGACATGTGTCTTGAATTTCTGAGAATTTTCTTTGAAACTGTTGGCCCACTAATTTCTTTTTCACTGGAATACATTGAACCAAAATGTCCACAACCTATTTCACCCATCCTTTTCCATTTACAACGTTTCACAAATGTTTTCTAGGAATGCATCCCTTTTGAAAGTTGAAGAAAGGCTCTAAATGTTTGTTATGAACTGCAAGCAGTACGTGAAATGGTAGTTGCAATAGATACCAAGGAGAATCGAATAAATACCTTAAAACAACAAATTTGGGAAGTGGTGGCTAACAGGATGGGTTTGGGTAGCTTTTTAGAGTACTGCTACAAAAGTGATGGGCTCAAAGATGCGCAACTTGGTGAGGGGGGAATCATGCAGTTGGTCACGTACGCATAAACTTGCTGTTATTTTCCTATTTGGAGTTATAGTTTGCAGCTAACAGCAGCCTAGAGAAGTAACTGCAGCGTACGTTATAGATTGCAAGCCCTGAGATGGTGAGCCCCGAGTCCTCACCTTTCACCCCATCAGCCGTCACATACAGCACATAATCCTCCGAAATTTTTGGCCACCTCCATCGGGATCCCACCACCAGCCACATTTACCCTTCTCCACCCCTTTACGCTTTCCACAGATATCCTCCACAGTTTCCACAGACTTTCCACAGAGTCCATCCGCAACTCCCTGGTTAACTCATCCCTTCCCACCCAAACCACCCCCTCCCCAGGTACTTTCCCCTGCAACCGCAGGAGATGCAACACCTGTCGCTGTACCCGCCCCCCACCTCGACTCCGTCCAAGGACCCTGACAGAGGGTGAGGCAGTGGTTCACGTGCACCTTCTCCAACCTCATCTACTGGATCCAGGTGTGGACTCCTATATATCGGCGAGACCAAGTGCAGGTTCGGCGATTGTCTCACTGAACACCTCCGCTCAGTCCGCTTCAGTCTACATGATGTCCCGGTTACTAAACACTTTAAATCCCCCTCCCATTTCCACACTGACCTTTCTGTCCTGGGCCTCCTCCATTGTCAGAGTGAGGCCCATCACAAATTGGAGGAACAGCATCTCATATTTCGCTTGGGCAGCTCACAACCCAGAGGTATGAAGATTGACTTCTCTAACTTCAAGCGACCCTTGCTTTACCTCTCTCTCCATCCCTCCCCCATCCTAGTTCTCCAACAAGTCTGACTGTCCTCCTGATTTTTTTTGTATGCCTCTTTGTTACCTTCCCCAATGATCTACATTTTTCTTGAGCTTTGTCCCCTTTGATCTCTCATTTTCACACCTTACCCTTCCATATCTCTGACTCCCTCTCACCTGAGTCTGAAGAAGGTTCTCGATCCAAAACGTCACCCATTCCTTCTCTCCAGAGATGCTGCCTGTCCAGTTGTTAGTCTAATATTTTTAGTCTATCTTTGGTGTTTGAACATAGAAACGGCATCTGCGGTTCCGTGCTGCACAAGCCCTGAGGAGTGTCGTGGTAGAGCAAATGAACGCGTAGGCTGTTGGTTGGGAATTGATCAAGCGGGCTAGTTTGTACTAGTTGATGTTGAATTCTTGTGAATTGCATTTGTCTCAGCAAGTATAGAATAATCTGTTGTGATTCTGACTTATGACTTGTAAAGACCTTGAGAAGTCAGGAGGTGTGTTGCCCACCACAAAATACCTGAACTTCTACTCACTAAGTTTATTTATTTATTTTTTAATCAAAAATATTTATTCAAATATTAATATTATATATACAGTACAATAAAACCAAAACAGAACCCACCACCATAATATAAGACAAACAATAAACTATTTACAACTATCTTACACTCCTTGTAAAGGATGCATTCAACCCCCCGCGGTGCCCAGCGGTCCTGCAAATCCCGTGGACAGCGCGAAGTCCCTCTCTAACACCACCCGGGTGCGGACGTAACCCCAGAAATGGGGCAGGCAGCCGGCTCGGGCAGAGCCCTCTTCCGCCTGGTGCCGTGACTCCCGGATGGCCAGCTTGGCCAGGCCCAGGAGCAACCCAACCAGGACATCTTCGGCCCTGCCCTCTCCCCTACGCACAGGGTGTCCAAAGATGAGGATGGTGGGTGAGAAATGCAGCCAGAAGGCAAGGAGCAGCCCCTTTAGATAGTGGTACAGGGGCTGCAACTTCACACACTCCATGTACACATGTCACTACGTTTATTGGCCTGTTCACGTTGATGTTCTGGTGATTGCTGACTCCCAGCATGTTGATTGAGGGGGATTCAATGCTGGTAACCCGACAGAATGTCAAGGGTAGGTGGTCAGACTCTTAATCTAATGGCTTTGCACTTATGAGGCAAAAAATAATTTAAATATTCTGTTGTCAGTACATGTGACAATTAAAAACTCTTGACTTGATGTTTAAGAAACATTTGGACAGGGGCATGGATAGGACACTTTTAGAGGGGTATTGGCCAAATGCAGAGAGGTGGGATTAGTGTAGATGGGGCATATTGGGCGGCATGGGCAAGCTGGGTCGAAGGGCCTGTTTCCAAACTGTATGACTCTTTGACTCGACTCATCGCAAATGTTCTGTGTTATTTTTCGGCCATGCATGAATATTGCCGAGATGTTAATGATATCGGACATCGACTACATCAGTTATTGCGGGCTTCCAATTGGAACTGAACATAATACAATAATCAGCAAAGATCCCCACTCTGACTCAATAACGGAACAAAGTTTATTGATGAAGCTGTTGAGGGTGACTGGGCCAAGAACACTGCTCTGAGGAAATCCTGGATGAAAGTCCTGGGACTTGTAAGATTCTCCTAAAAAAAAACACAACAATCTTCCTTTACGCGAGGTGTGACTACAAGCTTTTCCTCTTGATGTCCCTGGACTTCAGTTTTACCAGAGCTCTGTAATGCCACACTTGGTCAAATGGTATCTTGACGTGAAGAGCAGTCAGTCTCACCTCACCTCTGCACTTCAGCTTCTTGGTCAATGCTAGGACCAAGGTTGTGATGAGATCGGGAAACATAGAAACATAGAAACATAGAAAATAGGTGCAGGAGTAGGCCATTCAGCCCTTTGAGCCAACACCGCTGTTCAATATGATCATGGCTGATCATCCATGCTTTCTCCCTATATCCCTTGATTCTGTTAGCCCGAAGAGCTATATTTAACTCTCTCTTGAATACATCCAGTGAATTGGCCTCAAAAACTGTGGCCCTGGAAAACTGAGCATTAATGAGAAGATTAATTGATGGCAACCTACTAACATTGTTGTGTCAATTGAAAGTTGAACGTAGAAATACCTTTTGGAAGTGAGAATAGAGACAGAAAAAGCACATGAAAGGATAAGATTTTAAAGAAAAGTGGAGCATAAGGCTTGTACAAGCACAATAACATTTGGTATTACTCAGCTAGAAGCAATAAACATAATTCACCTGCTGCGTGTAGATTTGTGTAGTTTTGAGCTTCCTCTTACAGACAATGGAAAGGTGATAATATCATAAGTAAAATATGGGCTGCAGTTATAAATGGAGACCCAAGCAGTCAGTGTGTTTTAATCACTCAAACTGAGGTTGGTGGTTTTCATGAGAGCGTTAGGGTTGTGAGGGAGTATAAGATGCAGGGATAACAAGTTCTCATTCAGCACAATGCTAATACAGGAGATGATTCAAGATGATCATGAAAACAAAACAAGTGAGATGATTTTAAAAGAATCAGTAGATGAAGAGTCTGAAAAACATTTTGTTCAGTTCTGGGCACCATGTTACAGGAAAGATGTTGTCAAGTTGGAAAGGGTACAGAGAAGATTTACAAGGATGTTGCCAGGACTCGACGGTCTGAGCTATAGGGAGAGATTGAGTAGGCTGGAACTCTATTCCTTGGAGCGCAGGAGGATGAGGGGTGATCTTATAGAGATGTATAAAGTCATGAGAGGAATAAATCGGGTAGACGCACAGAATCTCTTGTCCAGAGCAGGGGGCTCGAGAACCAGAGGACATAGGTTTAAGATGAAGGGAGAAAGATTTAATAGGAATCTGAGAGGTAACTTTTTCACATAAAGGCTGGTGGGGTATGGAACAAGCTGCCAGAGAAGGTAGTTGAGGCAGGGGCTATTGGAACATTTAAGAAATAATTAGATAGGTACAAGGATAGGACAGGTTTGGGTCAAATGCAGGCAGGTAGGACTAGTGTAGAAGGGGAATGTTGGTCTGTGTGGGCAAATGGGCACGCGAGACTGCTACGTGAATGCACATAAGAGAGCTAGATAGAGCTCTTAAGGATAGCAGAGTCAGGGGGTATGGGGAGAAGGCAGGAACGGGGTACTGATTGAGAATGATCAGCCATGATCACATTGAATGGCGGTGCTGGCTCGAAGAACCGAATGGCCTCCTCCTGCACCTATTGTCTATTGTCTATAAGACAACCTGAGCTGAAGCATTTTCTAATAAAGCAATAGTGTAGATGAGGAGTGGGTTATGGAGCACAGCTTAGATTGAAAAATATTATTGGACATTAGTGAGATTCCCAGTAACTGCAACAACTGTATTTTAATAAACTGTTTAAACAGACTGAAGTAAATACCAGGTAAGAAAACCAACAAAAGTTTATCAATGTTTATGCCGATGATGTAATTACACAATTAATTATTTTTAAAAATTGGATGACATACAAAACATGATAGATTAAGGCTATTCAAAGTGAGCTGTACGTTTCTTTCATCACCTCCGACTATTTACCTTCCCAATTGCCCCAACTCCCCAACTCTGAGGCAGTGACCTCCGTTCCCATGCAACGTCACATTGAACAAAGACGCCCAAAGTTCGCTGGTCCAGAGCTACGATCACTGCCAAAGGAGGCCATTCGTCAACACCAAGGCTAGGAGAGTCTTTGCCCTGAATTTTCCAACAATCAAGTAACCAGGCGTTTGTCCGTAAGTGGGCAGTCAAAGGTTCACTGACAAGTGGGTATTCAAAATGTTGCTAGTCGCCAATTGGCAACCGTGTGCACCAGTTTTTCCATCTTACAACCTGAAAGAAAAAGTCAGTGGTCGCAGCAGTGAGGGAGACTGCAAATCTGATCTCTGGCCTATGCACCATTGCTCTTTGTGGAATCACACAGAGGGCAAATCAATGGAAAATATGGGCACATTTATTTTTAGCATTGTATAAAGTATGTCAAATATGTATTTTGCTGAAACAAACCACCACCTATAAAATTAACTTGTTCAATTTTACAGTTTATAATTACTGAGGATCATAGATTATAATAATCTATGTTTAAACAGTTCATTCATGTTTGAAAATTATGCCAAGATGTCTTATTTAAAATGATCATTGACCCTATTTACTTTACAACTTTATATTTCCATTGAATTATGAACATTAAATTAAAAAAACATAAATATTGACAACTTTTTGACATAGAACAGTAAAGCACAGAAATTTGGCCCAGAATGTTTGTGCCGAACATGATGCCAAGTTAACCTGATGTGTAGGAAAGAAAACTGCAGATGCTGGTTTAAATCGAAGGTAGACACAAAATGCTGGAGTAACTCAGTGGGTCAGGCAGCACCTCTGGAGAGAAGGAATGGGTGACAGAGGGTCTTGACCCGAAACGTCACCCATTTCTTCTCTCCAGAGATGCTGCCTGACCCGCTGAGTTACTCCAGCATTTTGTGTCCACCTCCAAGTGAAACTGATGTCACCTGCCTGTACATGATCCATATCCCTCTATTCCCTGCACTTCCATGTGTCTATCTAAAAGCCTCTTAAACGCTACTTTCTTTTCCGTCTCCACCACCACATCTGACAATGTGTTCCAGGCTTCCACTTCTCTCAGTGTAAAATACGTCCCCTGCACATCTCCAATAAACGTTTCTCCTCTCACCTTACAGCTATGCCCTCTAGTGTTGGACATCTCCACCCTGGGGGAAAAAAGGTTCGGACTGTGTACCCTATAATTTTATATATCCCTATCAAGTCTCCCCTCAACCTCTGACATTCCACAGAAAATAATCCAAGTCTATCCAACCTCTCCCTGTGGTTGAAACCCTCTAGCCCAGGCAGCATTCTGATAAACCACCTCTGCACACTCTCCAATGCCTCCAAAACCTTCCTGTAACGGGGCGACCAAAATTGTAAACACAACTCCAAATGCGGCCTATCAAAAGAGAGTTAGATAGAGCTCTTAGGGCTAATGGGATTAAGGGGTATAGGGAGAAGGCAGGAACGTGGTACTGATTGTGGATGATCAGCCATGATCACATTGAATGGCGGTGCTGGCTCGAAGGGCCGAATGACCTACTCCTGCGCCTATTGTTCATTTTATCTATGTATCTATGTGTCTATCCGAAGTCCTATAGAGCTGCATCATGATTTCCTGACTCATATACTCAAATCCCCTGGCATTAAAGCCAAGCATACCACAAGTCTTCTTTACCATCCTATCTACTTGTGCTGCCACCTTCAGTGAGCTTTGAACGTGGACTCCAAGATCCCTCTGCACATCAATGTTGTTCAGGGTCTTGCCATTAACTGTATATTTTTTAATACTGTACATATTTTCAATATCATAACATTTTTTATTTATCATGGCATTCTAGCTCTGAAATGCACATCAACCTGTCTGTGTTAAGTGTAGCAAGTCTGTTTAAAGTATGAAAAGTATTAAGTGTTTTTGTGATTCCAAATGTATTGTGAGTGTTTTATATTTAATTGTTGAAAAAATGTCCCCAGACCAACGTGAGGAGATTTTCATTTATTTTTTACACTGCTGACAACATGCTTTATAATGTTAATCCTGTGTTTTTAACCATTGTGCATAATCAGACCACTGGTGTGCACACATGTAACTGACTAGCTGGCACATCCATGTACACAGAATGTGCTAATCAGTAATGTACCTGGGTTTCTTGCAAGAAAGGTCCGAGGAACATGAGAACACAGACAGCTGTCGATGGGTTTGAACAAATTTGTGGTTGATGCTTGTAAACTGCATGATCAGCAGTTTTGATTAATGTTTAAACTGCGTATATGTAACAAAAACTACCTGTTAAGGAAAGGCAGGGACACCACAGGTTAGATTTAGATTTAGAGATACAGCACGGAAACAGGCCCTTCGGCCCACCGAGTCCGCGCCGCCCAGCGATCCCCGCATATTAACACTATCCTACACACACTAGGGACAATTTTTACATTTACCCAGTCAATTAACCTACAAACCTGTACGTCTTTGGAGTGTGGGAGGAAACCGAAGATCTCGGAGAAAACCCACGCAGGTCACGGCGAGAACGTACAAACTCCATACAGATGCAGGTTAGATGCAGAGTAAAAATAAACAACTTGGTTTGATTATTCTAATTACCAATATAGTTGCCATTCATTATTCATAATTTCTATCTATCTATTATAGAAATCAAAAGTAAAACATTTATCTATATTTTTTAATCACAGCAAATAACCAGTTTTCACAATGATACCTTTTATTGCCAACAAAAAACCCTTAAATTGTACTAGGAATAGTAAAATATGTATAACTGACCTGGAGATGAGCTATTCCTGGTTAAAAGTACATAAAAAACTAAAATAAATAAAGTTGCAGGAGTAAGACCAATATTTTGTTTGTTCACATGTTTCTGAGCATTTTGAACAATATTTCGTCATTTCTATAATGTAAGATGGTTTTACTTAATTTCTCTGGGGAAGTGGCTTATATTATTCATTTTGATAAATATATGTGAAGTTGTAAAAAAGTACAGTTCACAGTTAAAAAGGGTATAAAAGCAAAACAATGTCATAAAAAAGCAAAAGACTGCAGATGCTGGAAATCAAACAAAAACAAAAATGCTGGAAATACTCAGCAGATCAAGCAGTATGTGTGGAGGGAGAAGCAGAGTTAATGTTTTGATTTGATAATAGTTCTTCAGAAAAAGGAAAAGTTAGAAATCAAAGATGTTTTAAGTTACAGAGAAGAACTACACCCTCTCCGTTCAGTTCGGTTTAGGTTATTGTCAAGTGTACCAAGGTACAGTGAAAAGCTTTTGTTGCGTCAGTCAGCAGAAAGTTAGCAGAAAGTCAGCAGAAAGGCAAGACATGTTTACAATCAATCCATATACAGTGTAGATACATGGCAAGGGAATAACATTTGGTACAAGGTAAAGTCAGCAAAGTCCGATCAAGGATAGTCCGAGGGTCATCAAAGAGGTAGATAGTAGTTCAGCACTGCTCTCTGGTTGTGGTAGGATGGACCAGTTCCCTGATAACAGCAGGGAAGAAGCTGGCCCTGAATCTGGAGGTGTGCGTTTTCACCAAGTCGACGTGGGCTCGGTGGACCGAAGGGCCTGTTTCCGCTCTGTTTCTCTAAACTAACCTAAGCACTGTGAACTGTGCCTAGTGTGAGGACAGAACGAGTGTGTCGGTGATCACTGGTCGGCACAGACTCAATGTTTCTATTCGTTCCACCCGCCTAGTGGTCATTCCATGAAACAACAAACTTAGTCTACAACTCACTATAAGTAAAATCCATTGGCACTGCCCGAGCAAGCTGCCTACCCCTTTTCCGGGGTTACATCCGTGCCCGGGTGATGTTGGAGAGGGACTTTGCGCTGTCCACGGGCACCCTGGAGGATTTCCGGGACCGCTGGGCACTGCGGGGGATTGGATGTATCCTGGATGGGGATTGTAATATAATTGTATAATAGTTTCAATTGGTATATTTGTTTGTATAGTATTCTGGCGGTGGGTTCTGTTTTGGTTTTATTGTATTGTATATATTATTTTAATATTTGAATAAATATTTTTGATTTAAAATTTTATTTTTTTAAAAGTAAAATCCATTATACAGAGGTCCGTTAAAACAAGGATTTACTGTATTCTATCTTGCTGTTGGTCCATGCCATATTAAATCTGTATTTTCTATGATTGAATACGGTATCTGTGATTACACTAGTACTGCCTATTTCAAATGAGCTGACATCAGCAGTATGTGTAGGAAGGAACTGCAGATAACAGATAGACATAAAATGTTGGAATAACTCAGCGGGACAGGCAACATCTCTGGAGAGAAGGAATGGGTGATGTTTCGGGTCGAGACCCTTCTTCAGACCGTCTCTCAAACCCAATTCCTTCTCTCCAGAGAGGTTGCCTGTCCCGCTGAGTAACTCCAACATTTTATGTCTATCTTTGACATCGACAGTTTTTTTGTCTTCTAATGACATTGAGGACATGGTGATTATCAGCGGCCACTGAGCGTGTCTTTGCAGGTTCTTGTGCAGAGAACAGGATGTAGGCAGCTTGTTAATCCAAATGTAATAATCCACTTTGTCTCCTGGGTGATATAGCATAGGCAGTACAATAGTTAATGGCAAAGCCTAAAAACTGCTTTGCTTTGCAAAGCTCTCTCATATTTTATTTTGATCCACCACTACTAAGTGCTGCACTACTGACCCGATAAATAATTCAGCTTTGGTTCAGTGAATAAGGAGGTTGTAGGCGCAAGATGCACTCTAGAGGCTAGAGTACCGTTTCACTTAACACTTGCGCTCAGTCTACCAAGGTCTGCTGTTTGCTAACTCCCCTTCCCGTTTCCATAGTGACCATCTGTTCTTGGCCTCCCCCATTGCCAGGATGGAGGAACAGCACCTCATATTCCGATTGGGTAGCTTGCAGCCCAACGGTATGAACATTGAATTATCCAATTTCAAGTAATATGCTCACACCCCCTCTCTCTGTCCCGCTCGGCCAACCATTTCTCCCATTAGTTCTCAACCTACCCCCAGTTCTCTTTTCCTCTCCTTTGTACATTCATCTTTTATCCCCGAGACCCTCATTTCCCTTTTATCTCCCCTCTCTCACCTCCTTCCTGTCCGCTTCCACCTATATCTCTCCCTCCAGCTTTACATTTCACTCCTTCTCTTCACCCTTTATCTGACACATGGGTATGAGGTACAGGGAGAAGTCAGACTGACTTGGAGCACTGGAGGTCGCGGTGAGACCTGATAGAAGGAATAGACAGGATAGATAGTCAGAAATAAATTCCCAGGATGGAAAAATCAAATACTAGAGGGCGTGGTTTTAAGGTGAGAGTGGCATAATTTGATGGAGATGTACGGGGCATGTTTTTTATACAGAGGGTGATGCGTGCCTGGAACACGCTGCCAGGGTGGTGGTTTTGGCAGAAGTGCTACTGGCATTCAAGAGACTTTTGGATCTGCAAAGTTCAGTTTAGTGCAAACAAAGAAAATTACTCTAGTTGGTGCCATGAAGTAACGCAATAACCAATGGTGAAATGGTTAGCCTTGTATGACAACTTCAGCCAGATTTAGAAACACCTCGAGGATGACCACACTACAAAGTAGTGAGTAACAATTCCTCTTGCTTTAATTCACAAAAATCAAACAGCGAGCACACCACGTTAGCAGAATATTTTTTCCGCTGTACGTTACGGTGACATTTGAATGTTTTGTCTATTTCTTTCCAGCAACCTTGCAATGGAACAGCTCTGCATCCTGCTGCTCATGGCCATAAGAATAAGTTCAGTGGACACGCAGTTCAATGGCTACAATTGTGATGCTAATCTGCACAGTAGGTTCCCTGGTAAGATATATATATATATAAACATAACATTTACTGCTATTAATGTCAACGTGATTCCAAAGTGTTTGTCTTTGACGTGAAAATACTGTCATCAGAGACAGGCTTGGAGCACCAGAGATTGCGGTGAGACTTGACAGAAAGAGTAGATAGGATAGACAGGCAAAAATAAATCCCAGGATGGAAAAAGCAAATACGAGAGGGCATAGCTTTAAGGCAAAGATAATAGAGCAGAGCAAGATAGACCACTCGACCCTAAAAGCCGTAGTATGTCATGGCGCCATTTTAGAAGGCAGAAACTTGCAGAAACATTTAAAAAGAAAAATAACAGAAATCTGTGAATTGATAGATGAGATATATTCTGCATTTTTATGGTATCATCGCACATACTGTTCCCCCAAAACACTGAATACACTGCGAGAGGCATAACAGACGGTGGGTTTTGCCTACTAAAATGGCTCCTTTGCGTACTACACTTCAGTATAGGTGATTTTGATGGAGTGGTCTATCTTGCTCCGCTCTATTATTTTGCTTTAAGGTGAGAGCGGCAAACTTTAATGCAGATGTACAGGGCAAGTCTTTTATACAGAGGGTGATGAGTGCCTGGAAATTTCCAATGTTATTCAACAATCCACGTTTACTAAAGAGAAAGGACATCTCAAATGTCCTAGAATGGAACGCCTTATCTCGGGAGCAAATACGGTGGAGATAGTGAAATTGAGAGTAGGGGATAGCGTCTTTGTAAGAGGCGGGATGCGTAGAGGTGTAATACAGGTAACTGTGGGAATCAGTGGGTTCGTAGTACATGTCAGTTTATAGTCTGTTCCCTGTGATGGAGACAGAGAGATCAAGAAAGAGGAAAGAGGTGTCAGAAATGGGCCAAGTGAACTTGAGAGCAGGGTGGAAGTTAGTGGTAAAGTTAATGTAATCAACGAGTTTTGCACAGATGCAGGAGTCAGTCTGATGCAGCCGTCAATGTAGAGACGTGAAGGAGTCGGGAGTTGATGCCACTGTATGTTTGCAACACGGACTGTTCGACATAACCAACAAAAAGGCAGACAGAGCTAGAGCCCATTCGAGTGACCATGGCTACACCTTTAACTTGAAGAGAGAGGAGTCAACAGAGAAGTTGTTGAGGGTTACCATTCCATTTACCATTCTTTCACTTATCCACGTAATGGATTTGAAATCTTCTGAATTTTATCATAGATCCTTTTGCATCATCAAGGGATATAAACTGGTCTCACAAAGATCCATTTTATTGCTGGAGTCGAAAAAAATAAATGTTAACCATCTAACCATGGCAGCATTTCCCCTATTTATATATGTTCTATGTGTGTCTATCAATGTCAATGGCGACAAAATGAAAGTCAACTTTAATAAAAGGAAACAGTCATGTTTAAACTGAACTTCTTTGATTGGCAAATATTTGAATTAATTGAATGTTTCTTCCAACAGGTGAAAAGGATATCCTTGTCTTTTGTGGAGTGCAGACCGTCACAATCAAGATTAATTTTTGTCCAGTCCTGTTCTCTGGCTATTCAGAAACAGATTTAGCATTAAATGGAAGACATGGCCAAACACATTGCAGGGGTTTTATTGATAACAGTACCTTTCCCACAGTAGTCGTTTTTACCATCAGCCTCAGTACATTAGAAGTCTGTGGAAATAACTTAGTGGTAAGATTAACTCCTCTTTTTCATATATAAAATGTCATAAACTGATCCTTCAAATGTAGACTATTAACAGTGAGATGCTATTAAGTGTAAGTATGTCATCCACTTAAATATTCTTTCTGTTCCACAGAGGATTGTGTACAAAGAGCCTCGGTCTAGTTATGCAGCATAAGTCTGAAATGTTGCTCCAAAGTGATATGGGGGTTTTCGGCCAGGACTGTAAAGGGTTCATTTCTCAGCAGTGATTAGAAATGAATCACACGCCTGACCTACCCGCTGAGCTATTCTAGCACTCTGTGTGCCTTCTTCTCTGAAGGTCAGACCACTTCAGAGAGTCATAAGGGGATACAGCACAGAAACAGGCCATTCAGCACACCCATCATGCCCGCTTGATCCTACATTATTCCCATTTTTCTTTTTCTCCCCATTTTATCATCAACCCCCTTTAGGTTCTTACACCCACCTACACAGTAGGGACAATTTACTGTGGCCCATTAAGCCACCAACCCACTCATCCTTAGGCTGGGAGAAAACTAGAGCACCTGAAGGAAACCCACACAGTCACAGGGGGAAACGTGCAAACTCCACACAGACAAAACCCAAGATCAGGACTCAACCACAGATCTCCGGTGCTGCAAGGCAGAGATCAGAGGTTCTGTGCTGCCTTTATAATCTGGGTTTTACTCGTACAGATCGCTGCCTCTCAATGGCTGCCTCTCTCTTGACTAACAGAGTGGACAGCAGGAATAAATGTTGAAATCAGGAAATGCAACATAAGGTTTGTCTTTGGGCCTCATTAACTGGGCCAGCTGGTGATGACTACCCTGCTTTGCCTGGGAACTTGGGCATTTGTCACCTAAAGCCTGTAATCCGTGTGCTGGAGAGGACTGCCATGTGTTAAGGTTGTGGGGTGTGGGGTGGGGGGGGAGGCAGGAAAGTGCAGTCAAGGTTCGCCCTCAGTAGGTTTCAATGACTGAGCTCCTGCTCCACTCAGGAGAAAACAATTTCCCAGAGAGACGGTTAAGTGGGTGTTTGCTCTACATTACTATTTGCCTGACACACTGAAAAACGAACCCAGTAAATTTAGTGTGTGGGAAAGAACTGCAGATGCTGGTTTTAAACTGGATTTAGACACAAAAAGCTGGAGTAACTCAGCAGGTCAGGCAGCATCTCTGGAGAGAAGGAATGAGTGACGTTTCGGGTCGAGACCCTTCTTCAGACTGTCTGAAGGATCTCGACCCGAAACATCGTCCATTCCTTCTCTCCAGAGATGCTGCCCGTCCCGCTGAGTTACTCCGCCTTTTTGTGTCTACCTCTGGTAAATATAACCATGGCCAGCACGTATAAGTGGGTTGAGCACAGACAAACCCATTGCTAAATTTATCATTATCGTACGCATTTTATAACCACAACATGGCTTCAACACAAAGCAAATTTTACCCCAGAGAGTGACATATAAGCTAGCACTTCTAGCTCTTGTCAAGCTTCCCTCTTAATGAAATCGATTCCTTCGGAGAACACGTGCTTCGTATCGCGAGCTTAAAATCTGTAACATTTGTCTTTTGTTTTGTTTTATAGGTATCTGCTGCTCAAGGAGTGAATGCTTTGGGCAATATTTCGATGGTGCAATTTGGGAACATTTCAGGTTATATTGACACCCCTGACCCACCAACCATCATTAGTTACCTGCCGGGGCTGCTGTATAAGTACAGCTGTAGCTACCCACTGGAGTATCTGATCAACAACACCCAGCTGGCTTCGTAGGTTCACATTTTAAAGGGAAAAATACTTCAGCATGCTTTTGTTTAATACTTGACCAATATTCCTGCTCAGTTTTAAAGTACTTCTAACATATTTACTTTTAGATCATCTGCAGCAATATCAGTGAAAGACAGTAATGGCACATTTATCAGCACTTTGAGCTTGCTCCTGTACAATGTAAGTTTGTCAACATCTTCTTTTAGATAAGATTTATTCCGTTAATGTAGCAGCAATAATCCAACTGAACCACGCTTCTTGTTATAACAAATTCTGAAATGCACCAAGAAGAACAAGTCCAAATCATTTCCAATTCCAATCCTTTTTCCCATTTTTGACAAAAGGTTATCAACTTAAACCTTTTAAAGGCTCACATTACCTAAATGATAGAATTTTGATTGATTGGTCCATTTCGTCTTACTCCATAATTTGATTTACGATCTAGTGCATTACTGAGGGAGTGCAGCAGTGTGAAATGGTTAGGAAGGAATTGCAGATGCTGGTTTATACTGAAGATAGACAAAATGTTGGAATAACTCAGCGGAACAGGTAGTTCTTCATCTCTGGATAGAAGGAATGGGTGATGTTTCGGCTCAAGACCATTCTTCAGTCTGAAGAAGGGTTTCAACCCAAAACATCACCCATTCCTTCTATCCAGAGATGCTGCCTGTTCTGAGTTACTCCAACATTTTGTGTCTATTTTCAGTGTGAAATGGTTCACAGTGACTTCCTATTGTCTATTTCTCTGACGACAGACAGATCCTATACACTCTGACTTTGTGCATCAAATATTAATTAAGTCGGCTTTGTTCACCACATTGCAAAAAGGATTCAGAGATCTGCAGATAGATCTGAAAGACACCAGCAGTGTGCTTGCAATCCTAGAGAGTCAGGGGGTGGAAGTTAGTGGAATGGCGATTACTAAAGAGAAGGTGCTAGGAAAACTGAAAGGTCTGAGAATGGATGCCCTGCACCCTAGGGTTCTGAAGGAGGTGGCCTCAGAGATTGTGGAGGCATTAATTGTGATATTTCAAGAATCACTAGAGCTAGGAGTAGTTCCTGAAGATTGGAAAATTGCGAATATCACCCTGCTGTACAAGTAGGGAGCAAAGCAGAAGAGCGGAAACGGTTAGCCTGACTTCAGTGGTTGGTAAATTTTAGAGTCAATTATAAAGAACTTTGTTACGCAGTACTTTGAAGTTCACGATGAAATAGGCCGAAGTCAGCATGGTTTTGTGAAGGGAAGATCTTGCCTGATGAATCTGCTGGAGTTCTTTGAGGAATTTAATAGCAGGACAGACAGAGGGGAGGCGGTAGATGTTGTATACCTAGATTTTCAGAAGGTCTTTGATAAGGTGCTGCACATCGGGCTGCTAAGGTAGATGAGAGCCCATGGTATTAAAGGGAAGATACCAGCATGGATAGCGAGTTGGCTGGATGGCAGAAGGCAAAGAGTTGCAATAAAAGGCGCTTTTTCAGGTTGGCTGCCAGTGACTAGTGGAGTTCTGCAAGGCTCGGTGCTGGGGCCGCTTCTCTTCACGTTGTATATTAATGATTTGGATAAGGGGATTGAAAGCTTTGTGGCCGAGTTTGCAGATGATGTTAAGATAGGTGGAGGGGCAGGCAGTGTAGAGGAAGCAAGGACTCTGCAGAAGGACTTGGGCAGGTTAGGAGAGTGGGCAGAGAAGTGGCAGATGAAATTCAGTACAGCAATGTGCAGAGTCATGCGTTTTGGTAATAAGAATAAAGGCATAGATTATTTTCTAAATGGAGAGTGAATCCAGAAATCAGAGGTACAAAAGTTAATTTGCAAGTCGAATCGGTAGTAAGGAAGGCAAATTCAATGTTAGCATTTATATCAAGAGGACTGGAATACAAAAGCAGAGATGTAATGCTGAGGCTCTATAAGGCACTGGTCAGTCCGCATTTGGAGTACTGTGAGCAAAGTTGGGCCCCATATCTAAGGATGTGTTGGCTCTGGAGAGAGACCAGAGGAGGTTTACAAGAATTATTCCAGGAATGAGTGGGTTAGCATATGATGAGCGTTTGACAGCACTGGGCCTCTCCTCACTGGAGTTTAGAAGGTTGAGGGGGGAACCTAATTGTAACTTACAGAACAATGAAAGGCATAGATCGAGTGGATGTGGAAAGGATGTTTCCACTGGTGGGAGAGTCTAGGACCAGAGGTCATAGCCTCAGAATTAAAGGGCACTCCTTTAGAAAGGAGGTGAGGAGGAACTTCTTTAGTCAGAGGGTAGTTAATCTGTGAGGGCTGTGGAGGCCAAGTCAGTGGATATTTTTAAGGCAGAAATAGACAAATTGTTGATTAGAATGGGTGTCAAGGGTTATGGGGAGAAGGCAGGAAAATGGAATTAGGAGGCAGAGATCAGCCATGATTGAACGGCGGAGTAGACTCGATGAGCTGAATGGCCTAATTCTACTCCTATAACTTGTGAACCTGTATAGAGGACTCACCAACTCCGGGAAGGCATATAAGTTATCTGCTCACAGAGACTGATAATAGATTTTTTAAATGTGCAAATATATCACCCTTGGTGTAAGTCACACACACTGTTCTGATGGCTTTTACTCTCAGTTTGCTCTACCTCCCTCCTTCTCTACAGATCCTGACTTTTTTTCCTGTCTTTATTTTGACTGCAATTTCTCAGTAATCACTCAGGACATTAATGTGATTCCCATTTCCTCATTTCTTGGTAATTCCTATCAGCACAGAAATAACATCTCACAGATTATCTCTCACTGGCTCCCACTACACCTGCACCCAACCTGCTTTCCTTAGCCCACTCCCTCTGTGAACTTCATTCTCTGCACCTCCAGCAGCTGACAGAAGAAAAGTCTTAGTACAAGTTTCCTCTTGCAAGGAATATTCTGATACACCTTGTGTGCATCAAAATATCACTTTCAAGGGATCTCTTGTGGCCCCATCCTCTCACCCGACTTCAATTGCACGTTCACAAGTTATAGGAGTAGAATTAGGCCATTCGGTCCATGGAGTCCACTCCAGCATTCAATCAAGTCTGATCTCTGTCTCCAAATCCCATTTTCCTGCCTTCTACCCATAAATTGCACCTTGTAATTTCTCAGCAGAATTTTTCCACATGAGATGAAACAGATAATATTCAGAACTATAATCAAATATGTGCTACAAGGAAAAAGCATGACGAAATGTTACGATCTGTTATTGGCTTTTGCACCTTCCCATAACAATGTGTTGCATAATGGACATAGTACGTCCATTTATAATAGTGATTTATAAGATAAAATCCGTTTATTCAGTGAATAGAGTGATGAGAACTCTAATTTTCCATTTCTCCAGGATTCATCCTACAACCTTCCTCTAGTGATACCAACTGTGGGGTTGCCTTTAAAGACCAAGGTGTATGCAGCTGTGAAAGCTACAAATCTGGATGGAAGGTAACACGTTCATTTTCCTATTTAATTTGATTAATTATCAGTAAGATGAACATTTCCAGGTGAAAAACTCTTACATTATCTCTGCAGATGGCACGTGTTCATGGATTATTGTTACACCACTCCTTCTGGTAATCCAAATGATGAACATAGATATGACCTTTTCTTCAGGTGAGTGGGCTTCCTACTTTAAGATCTGTGGGTGGAGAGACTGGAGAAGATCGGGGTTCTCTCCACAGAGTGGGGCGCCTCAGTGGAGGCTCGTAAATGACCTGTTCATTATCACAACAGTTTTTTGTGGAGTATGGGGGTGACTGTTTCTAGAATTAGAAAGGGTGGCGCAGCAATAGAGCTGCTGCCTTACAGCGCTTGGGCTGGGCCATACAAAACCTTGGCTGACTTTAATATTCATTATTTTCATCACAGATCTTCTCCTTAATCTAGGGAAAAAAACCTGCAGATGCTGGTTTAAATCGAAGGTAGACACAAAATGCTGGAGTAACTCAGCGGGTCAGGCAGCATCTCCGGAGAGAAGGAATGGGTGACGTTTCGGGCCGAGATCCTTCTTCAGACTGATGTCACGGGAGGGGGTGGGACAAAGATAGGATGTAGTCGGAGACAGGAAGACTAGTGGGGGAACTGGGAAGGTGGAGGGGATAGAGAGGGAAAGCAGGGACTATCTGAAGTTAGAGAAGTCAATGTTCATACCGCTGGGGTGTAAACTACCCAAGCGAAATATGAGGTGCTGTTCCTCCAATTTGCGCTGGGCCTCACTGACAATGGAGGAGGTCCAGGACAGAAAGGGAATGGGAGGGGGAGTTGAAAGCAGAAACTTTCTGCAGAGACCGTTCCCTCCGTAACTCCCTGGTCCACTCGTTCCTTCCCACCCAAACCATCCCCTCCCCTCCCCAGGTATTTTCTCCTGCAACCGCAGGAGATGCAACACCTGTCCCTTTACATCCCCCCCTCGACTCCATCCAAGGATCCAAACAGGCTCTCCAGGTGAGCAGAGGTTCACCTGCACCTCCGCCAACCTCATCTATTGTATCCGCTGTTCCAGATGTCAACTTCTCTACATCTGCGAGACCAAGCCCAGGCTCGGCGATCGCTTTGCTCAACACCTTCGCTCAGTCCGTCTTAACCAACCTGATCTCCCGGTGGCTCAGCACTTCAACTCTCCCTCCCACTCCCAGTCTGACCTTTCTGTCATGGGCCTCCTCCATTGTCAGTGAGGCCCAGCGCAAATTGGAGCACCTCATATTTCACTTAGGTAGTTTACACCCCAGCGGTATGAACATTGACTTCTCTAACTTCAGATAGTCCTTACTTTCCCTCTCTATCCCCTCCCCTTCCCAGTTCTCCCACTGTCTTCCTGTCTCCGACTACATCCTATCTTCGTCTCGCCCTCTCCTGACATCAGTCTAAAGAAGGGTCTCGACCTGAAACATCACCCATTCCTTCTCTCCAGAGGTGATGCCTGACCCGCTGAGTTACTCCAGCATTTTGTGTCTACCTTCTCCTTAATCTACATTACCGGCACATTCTCATGTACTCTGTCAATCCTTAGCCAAAAATCTACCAATCCAAGACCCCACATGCTCCATGACTCAATATCCACAGCTCTCCGAGATAGCAAATACCAAAGAAACATAACGTTCTGAGTGTAGAAATGTCTCTCTATCAATCCAGAATGCTGGACCTAAGAGTTGGGGTGGACATGCCACCTGCCAGCTGCACCCATGTTACTCTGCAGACTGCCCAGTCTCACTGCGTGATAGAAACATTAAAAATAGGCGCAGGCCTACAAACAGCTAACAATGGCCTGTTTCTTTTACCATCGTTACTTTTTGGCATATCTTTCATCCATTGTTCTTTATCTCCCCACATCACCATCTATATCTCTCATTTCCCTTATCCCTAACCACTGACGAAGGATCTCGACCCGAAACGCCACCCATTCCTTCTCTCGAGATGCTGCCTGTCCCTCTGAGTTACTCCAGCTTTTTGTGTCTAAAATAGGCCATTTGGCCCTTTGAGCCAGTATCATCGTAGTACTGATTCAATATCAATCAATATCATCAATATTTAATATCATCGTGGCTGATCATCCAAAATCAATACCCCGTTCCTGCTTTCTCCCCACAGCTGTGACCCGTCCGCTTCAGACTCTTCAGTCATTGTAAATTTGACATGTCGACTTGTTAACTTTCAATTAAATCACACTTTAGACTGATTTTACATCATTTCTCCTAACTTGACATCCTTTCACACATGCTCGGGTAAAAATATTGATCCTTTCGGAAAAGATTAACAGTACACACCCCATATCTCAACCATAGTCACATTGAACCCATGTAGAATCGCAGCAAGCTTAACACATTCTCTCTCCAGGCCATTTTTAATAAGAGCTGACAAACTACTAATTGCAGATCTAAACAAGCCTGCTTTTTATAATTGGCAAATGTGAATATATTATGCTTGTCTAAGTCATTGATGAAGTTCAGAAATTGTTGAGGCACAAACACAAATCCCTGTAGCTCCCTGGTTTTGCCAAATTGCTTTTGCCAAAATGATACATTTAATCCATCAAATGAAGATAATTAAATTTCTTAAACTCAAAATCCATGAAATATCTGCCATGCTACATGACATTTAACCTTATCCTACTCAAGAAACTGGCAGTTGGGCTGTTAATATTGCCTGGCAGCTTTACTCAATTTTCTGTAGAAACTACCTACATATGTCCTGAACCTTTAAGCTAAGGTTGAAAATGTGCTCTGGTAAATCCAGGCAGGAACCTGAATCACTAGCATTAACGCTCTATCATCTTATCATATTTTCCTATTGTAGTTCCACAGCATTATGGCTCTACTGTTTTATCATACCTCCATCCCATTTCTCCCATTACCTCGTCTCTATTCCACATCCTTTCCCCCAACCTGTCCCTTTCACCTATATCTCTTCCTTTGGCTTTATATTTCACTCCTCTTCTCTCCTTATCTGGCACTCTTTTGCCTCTTTTCATCTCTAGCCTGTGTCCACCCATTTGTCAATCAACCCCCCTCACCTGTATCCACCTACTATCCCATCCCCACCTCTTTCCCAACTTTCTCCCCATTACCACAATCAGTCTGAAGAAGAGTCCTGATCTGAAACATCATCTATTGATGTCCTTCACAGATGCTGCCTGAATTGCTGAGGTACCCCAGCATTTTGTGCGTTGACTCAGGATTCCAGCATTTGTCGTTCCTCGCGTCTCTATTTTCGCTCCTGTTGGTTGCATCCAATTTTCCACCTTATATTCAAAAGAACTCATAACAATGATATAATTAAATTCCCAACATAAACTGAAGTGCAGTTTGCAAAAAGACAGCCTGCGGTGTCATACAAACTAGTGAAAGGAGCTCAAACTATACAACACGACTCGCAATGAACTAGCTAGTGATTTCAATGTGCCACCACAATAGACTTTGTCATGGTGATTATGTAGCATCACTCTCAGGATATTATGGATTATATCAGATAAGAATGGTTAAAATGCACTAAATATCCAAATAAGGGCATTCAAGGGTGGATCATTAAAGGAAGGGTTGTAATGTTTGTTCTAGATCTTCTATATCCTCCAAGATAATTCATTCATTGGTCACAAGAGTTTTTAATAATACAGTGGAACAGATTAGCTCAAATTTTAAACTCTTAAACATTAGCATGTTTTGGAAGGATCAGCAAAGTTTATGACGAATGCTAACTTCATTTATTGTTTTGTTTTTTGCTGAGAACAGCTGTAACAAGGATTCACAAACCACGGTTATAGAAAATGGCAGGAGTCAAATGGGCAGATTCTCATTTGAGGTTTTTCGCTTTGTAAAACATAAGAACCAGAGGATGTCTCCAGTATTCTTGCACTGTGTAACAAAGCTTTGCAAGTCAGACGATTGCCCATTCTTGACACCAGTAAGTGGCATCATTTTAATTAATCTGCGGCAAGTCTTTATGAGTGTTATGTCAAATAGATAATATTCAGAGGTTGAAAGAAAAACTCCGAAGAAGTTCACAACATGAAGCATCGTCTCTCCATTCCCTCCACAGTGGCTGCCTGACCCACTGAGTTCCTCCAGCAATTCATGCTCAAGAATCCAGCATCTGCAGTTTCTTAAACCCTCCGCACCCTCTCTAATGAAGGCAAGTGTCCCTCAAGCCTTCGGAACAACTTTTTCTGCAAGTGAAAAAGTTGCATTTGATCTCACTTGATGCCTTCAGGATTCCATGGACATGTGCAACAAGATCCCTGTTTGTTGGTTTCGGATATTATTGTCACATGTACCAAGGTACACTGAAAAGTTTTTGTTTGTGTGTTATCCAGTCAAAGAAAAGACTTTACACGATTACAATCAAGTGTCCACAGTGCACAGATAAAGGATAAAGGGTACAACATTTAGTGCAAGATAAATCAGATAAAGTCTGATTAAATATAGATCCAAGATCTCCAATGATGTAGATAGGAGTTCAGGAACGCACTCTAGCTGATGAGAGCACTGATCAGTTGCCTAATAACAGCTTGGAGAAACTGTCCTTGAATCTGGAGACAAGCATTTTCAAATTTCTATGCCTCTTGCCCGATGGGAGAGGGCTGAAGAGGAAGAGACTGGGGTGAGACTGGTCCTTGATAATGCTGGCGGCCTTACCGAGGCAGCGTGAGGTGTAAATGAAGTCAATGGAAGGGAGGTTGTTTTGTGTGATGATCTGGACTGCATCCACAATTCACTGCGATTTCTTGCGGTCTTGGATGGAGCTGTTCCCAAACTATGCTGCCATGCATCCTGATAAAATGCTTTCAAAAACACATCTGTTGTCACGGGGACATGCCGCACTTCCTAAGCCTTCTAAGGAAGTAGATGCATTGGTGTGCTTTCTTGGTCGTTGATTCAATATGGGTGGTCCAGAAGAAGTCGTTTGCAATATTTACTCCTAGGAATTTAAAGTTATCAACCATCTCCACTCCAGCGGCATCATTGGAAACTGGGGTATGTGCACCGCTTCACTTCTTGATGCCGATCACTATCTCCTTGGTCTTGCTGACATTGAGAGAAAGGTTGTTGCTTCAACAGCAGGCTCTCATTCTCCTTCCTGTACTCTGTCTCATCATTATTTGATATCCGGCCCACAACGGTGGTGTCGTCTGCAGATTTGTAAGTTGAATTAGATTTGTACATGGCTGCACATTCGTTGGTGTACCAGGAGTAAAGAAGGGGGCTGAGAACACATCCTTGTGGAGCACCAGTGTTGAGGATTACTGTAGAGGATGATTTGGCCCTTTTCCTCAATGATTGGGGACTGTTGGTCATGAAGTCGAGAATGAGTGCTGACTCCAAGTCCCGCAAGTTTGATGATGAGCTTGGATGGGATAATGGTGTTAAAGGCAGAGGTGTAGTCTATGAATAGGAGTCTGACGTGGGTGTCTCTCTTATCTAGGTGTGCCAGGGATGAGTGTAGGGCCAGGGAGATGGCATTGTCTGTGGACCTATTGTTGCGGGAGGTGAACTGCAGTGGGTCAAGGCTACTTGGTAGACTGGCTTTAATGCATTCTACAACACTCCAAACCTCCTAACCCTTCTGAGGAAGTAGAGGCATTGGTGTGTTTTCATGGCCATTGTTTCGATGTGGCTGATCCAGGACCATTTGCTGGTGATATTTATTCCTAGGGACTTGAAGTTTTTAACCATCTCTAATTCAGCACCATTGATGTAAGTGTGTGTGTGTGTGTGTACACATAGTTCCTATGGACGTGGCCAGGGACTCCATTCTGGCCAGTTGCTTTCCGTGAGTTCACCCTCAGAAAGGCTGATCCTACTTCTGCAACAGTGTCCGTGGCAAGAGGCACGACTCAAGTCTGTTGGGATGGATGTCTTTGCGCCGTTGGCCTTCTGTGCAAAGCAACCATAGAATGCATTAAGTTCATCAGAGAGGGCCACTCCATCACAAGTGATGTTGCCTGATCTTGTTTGGTAACCCATTATAGTATTCAGGCATTGCCACAATTAACGGGTGTCTGAGTAGTTATACTGGGATTCAAGTTAGTCCCGGTATTCTTTCTTGGCATTCCCAATGGTTTTGTGAAGATCGTAGAGAGATTTCTTGTACCGCTCAAGATCGTTTGACGCACGCAATTGTCTTGGCCGTCACCTGGGAATGTACTTCACGGTTCATCCATGGTTTCCAGTTGGGGAAGACTCAGATCATCTTGTTCCGCATGTTTTCCTCTACAGACTTACTGATATGGGAAAATTGTATGGAAAACTGATATGGGGTTATGAAAAATGAATAACTAATTAACGATGACACAAGAAACTGCAAATGTTGGAATCTTGAGCCAAGAGCAAGGTACTGGAGGAACTCAACGAGTCAGACAGCATCTGTGGAGAGAATGGCTAGGCGACATTTTCGGTCAGGACCACCTTCTTCAGACTGATGGAGTTAGGGGAAGAAAGGTGAAAAAGAGAGCTGGGTGTGGGACAAATCCTGGCAAGTGATAGGTGGATACAGGTGAGTGGGGGGGGGGTGGATTAGCAGATAGGTGAAGCTAGTAACAAAGATTAGAGATGAAAAGAAGGCAAAAGGGTATCAGATAAGGAGAGAAGATGAGTGAAATCTAAAGCTGGAGGGGGGATATGGGTGAAAGGGGACAGGAGGAAGGGGAAAGGAAAACAACGAATTAATTACATTGGAAATTCAAAATATCTACTGTATTAAATTATTCTTTATTTCAATTAACAGAATTGTTACAAAAGGAAACGAAGAGATTTATTGGAAGTTACTACTTCCATCCCTCACAGCTCCACGGGGAATGCAGTTATCACCGCCGGGCCTATTATCACCAGGAGTGAAAGTGGTAAGGTTCAAACAAGCAGCAAACAAATGTTAGTGAGCGTTTGGGTAAGTTCGGTTTCCCAAGCAATCATAACACGTAGGCTGGAAATTCCTGCTGACCGTAATAATAATTGAAGACTTCACAATATTTTTTAATGGGTCAGACCTCGTGTTAGTCACTTTAGAAATTAAATACTATTGGATCTGATTTTCCATCTAAATGATTTTGAAGTTATGATCTTTAGTGATTGCTGATTAACGTTATTTCATATGGTACCACTCGTTTCTCAGTGATGCTTGTGTGTTCTAATGGCAGATCTGCAGGCAAATGATACAGCAGTTATCTTCTTACATTTATTTACCCGAAGAGCTACTGTGGGCTTTTTACTAGATGCTCCTCCATGCAGCTGTTGAGAGACTACAGTGTGCTGCAAAGCGTAGATCGGACTTGCGTGAAGTGACAAACAAGTGTTTTATCTAAACTAATCAGATTGAGGAATCTCATATATTAAATGCTTCTTACTCACCAGGGGATCAGAAAGATGAAATCCTCAACCTCAAGATCTCCCCTCAACCCCCGGCATTCACGAGAAAACAATCTAAGGTTGTTTAACCTCTCCTTGTAACTAATATCCCCTAATCCAGGCAGCGTTCTGGTAAACCGCAACTGCTCCACAACCTCCGCATCCATCCTGTAATGGGCCGACCAGAACTACATGTACACTCCAAAAACAGCCTAGCCAAAATCTGATGGAGCTGCACCACGACTTCCTGACTCTTACATTCATTGCCCCGATCAACGATAGCAAGCATATCATACGTCACTATATTTAGTTGCGCTGCCACTTTCAGAGAGCTATGGACCTGGATCCTAAGATTCCTCTGTCAAATATCTTGCCACCAAGTGTACACCATTCCTTTACATTTAACCTCCCAAAGTGCAACATCTCACACTTGCTCGGATTAAACTCCATCTGCTATTTCTCTGCCCATTTCTGCAGGTGAGCGATATCTCGCAGTTTTCCTTGACATTGAGAGCCTTTCCTACGATCCACAACTCTAGTAATCTTGGTGTCATCTGCGAACATACTAACCAGCCCATCTACATTCAGGAGTCATTTATAATTATTGATTGGTGAAAATGATCCATCGCCTAGAGTCTGCTACCACCTAAGCTTTACATCCATTTATGTATAAAGTCATCTGCTCTTGTAGATCCCACTAACTGCTGTACAGATCATTAGATTATATAAATGTTTAGTTTGATATTGCTTTTCTTTTGTTACTGACAGATGACACAACAGCAAACAAATCACAAGTTGGTAAGTCTTATTTTGATGCAAATTTTGGACTAGAGACATTGCCTAAGTGGTGTATTTTGAAATGAATTTCTGGCCAGAAAATGTTGCTCTCTTTGTAGATATTGAGGAATTAACAGTTTGGACTGAAGACCCACCATCTTTGACTTGAAACATTAACCTTATTTGTCTTTCGACAGATGCTGCATAACCTGCTAAGTGTTTACAGCACTTTCGGTTCTCATTTCATTCTTCCAGCACCTACATTTTTTTGATTTTCCATGAGAACATTAATGTTTTGAAGCCAGATTTTAGCGGGTTTCAATTTCTACACCTTTGTTGCAATCTAATTCTGAGGCTTATGTGTTCAGCATATAAGCCATCTCTATACGTCCCACTTTAACAGAATCTTTAAAAAGTGGTTTTCTTGTCGCGTTGTGATTCACAGAGGTCCAGGTTGCAAAAACGAAGTTTCAGATCTCCCAATGCCACAGAGGAACAGTAAACTAAACTGGCTTCACAGTACCTTACATATTAAACTGAGGAAATCAGTGAAATGATTCTGGAGAACCTACTTCCCTGATACATCCATCCACACCCTGCAGATGGTGCTGGGAAAAGTAGAAGCAAATGAAGAGGAGTCAACCTTATCCTCAGCCATCAACAGTACTCATGCCGCACATTGATTAACAAGTTATGTTCTGCCTCTGGGATTCATTCTATTGATTTAAATTGAATGAACTGCAAAGTCATGACCCCACTCTGTGGTGTACATTCAGGTGAACTTCTGACCGTTTTGCATGCTTGATACCAAAGGGAGAGATGAATTTCTGACAAGTATGGTAGGTGGTATGGGGAGAAGGCAGGAAAGGGGTACTGATTGAGAATGATCAGCCATGATCACATTGAATGGCGGTGCTGGCTCGAAGGGCCGAATGGTCTCCTCCTGCACCTATTGTCTATTGTCTATTGTCTATTGTGAGGGTAATTTAATAAATGTAATTTATCTAAAAGTCTTTTGTTTAGGTGGCACTTAATGCATGGGGCAAAAATAAATAGCAGAACGGGAGTGAAAGATGAGAAACAGGAGAGGTTAAGCACAACTGCTTACAGAGTCGGAAGATGGAAGATGGGTTTCCGAAAGGCTTATCGCTGGTGCCACTATTGCTCACAGCTTATAGGTTTTCAGAATCAATGGGTTTTCAGAATCAAGTAGGTTTTCAGAATCAATGTGAAGATTACACTGAAATGGAAGGGATCATCATTATAAATGAGGATGGGTGCATCAAACTGCAAAGGAGGCATTAAATAAAACTTGAAAAATGGAAACAAAGTTGATTAGTTTTATAACCTCCTTCTGGCAGGAAATTAAGGAAGCTTGAGAAGTAACAAAGTAAAGTAGTAAAGGAGCAAAGAGGTTTAGGAATATAAATATAATAATTACTCCCACACTCCAAAGACGTACAGGTATGTAGGTTAATTGGCTGGGTAAATGTAAAAATTGTCCCTAGTGGGTGTAGGATAGTGTTAATGTACGGGGATCACTGGGCGGCACGGACTTGGAGGGCCGAAAAGGCCTGTTTCCGGCTGTAGCTATATGATATGATGATATGATATGATATGTAACTGGGCAAATGTGTGTCTGCATTGTGCAGCACGCTTGTGTATAGAGAAAGACAAACTGAAGTACATCAATACAAGATAGTCAAGAAGTATGGAAATCAATGGACATTTCTACTCAGGAAGAAATAACAAGTTGGAAGCTACTTGTATTAGGAGTTTAAGGCGAATAATAAAATATTTAAATAGGGTGGGGAAGGTAATTTGTTAGGTGCAAATGACCAAACATGAATGTATAAGCCATGACTGGACTACATCTACAACTCTGCAATTTTGTGTGGTCTTGGGCAAACCTGTTCCCAAATCAAGCTGTGATGCAATCTCAAACTAATTACGGAGATAATTCAAAGCAATGTGGGGGTGATTCACGCAGTTTTCATGGCCCTTCTCACCATGTGTCTGATTATAAATCTGAGGAACATAGAAGCAGGAGACATTTTGCTCTCAGTCTCTCACATTTCCAGAGAGATGCAAGGTTCTTTTATTGCAGTGCGCAATTAAAATGTCTCCCAGTCTTACTTCGTCTACCTCCAAGTCAAATTAGTACAAACTATAAAGCTTTACGGTTGTACATTTAAAGTAGTAGAATGGCCTTAAAACCAAAGTAGAATCCTAGTTTAGGTTTATTATTGTCATATGTAACAAGGTACGATGAAAAGCTTTGTTTGCATGCCGTCCAATCAGATCAGACACCACTATACAGAAATGCAATCAAGTCAAACTCAAGTACAATGGACTTTGGATTTTAAAGATACAGTGTGGAAATGGGCCTTTCAGTCCACCGACTCCACGCAGACCAGAGATCACACCATATCCTAGCATTATCCCTCAAACTAGAGACAATTTACAGAAGCTACAAACCTGTACATCTTTGGACTAGGCACGATAGGTAGAGCAAAGGGGAAGATACAGTGCAGAATATAGTTTTCAGTATTGTAGCGCATCAGTTCCATGAACAAAATACGAAATCCGGAGTGGGGTAGAAGTGAATCGGACAGTTCCCTTGCTTATGGCAGACCGTTCAGAAGCATGATTAGAGAAAGGAAGAAGCTATTCTTGAGTCTGGTGGTGCATGCTTTCAAGCTTCTGTATCTTCTGCCTGATGGGACCAGGAAGAAGCAGGAATGATTGTGGTAGGACAAGCCTTTGATTATGTCGGTTGCTTTTCTGAGGCAGCATGAACTAAAGACGGAGTCAATAGTGGAAAATCTGATGTGCTTGATGGGCTGGGCTACATCTACTACTATTTCTTGTGGTCTTGGGCAGACCTGTTCCCAAACCAAGCTGTGATGCAATCTGACAGTATGTTTTCTAGGGTGCATCTGTAGAAGGTTAAACATCACAATTTAATTTACTATTAGAATAGCAAATATTTTGATAAAAATTGAACAAATCTGACTTGTTTTATATTTGCTTTATAGGATACATGGGAAAATCTGCCTTTCATTTCAACTCCGCGTCAAGTGCATTAGTTTCTGGAATTGTCATTCTCGGGGTGATGAGCATTTCCTTTTTTATCATGTCCGTCATTCTCAATAGGAAGCTGAAAACTGATCATGCTCGTTCTGGAATCCGAAACCCTGTTTTTAACTAGCTAGCTCGGAACATGTCCACTTTATTTACTTAATGCAGCTGATATTATAGGGCAATAAGTTATGAGGTTTCCTTTTCACTAAGAATCTAGCTTAGGCTTATGGTCCTTATCACAAAAATTAGCTCTCTAGAACTCTACTAGAACCTTTTGTAATTTTATTTACATTTCTTACCATAGTACAGTAGCAGAAAAGAAAATGATTCCCCAAAAATATTAAGTTATATTTTGAAGGAAGTGTCTTATTTCTTTGGTATGATCTGGATTGGGAGAGGATGTAAAGAGCATGTAGATCTGACAATATACTGCCTCACAACTCCAGCGACCCAGGCTTGTTCCTGATCTGACACTTGGTGCTGTCTCTGTGGAGTTTGCACGTTCTCCGCATGATGGCCCGGGTTTTCACTGGTTTCCTCCCACATCCCAAAGATTAGTAAGTTAATTTGCGACGTTTAATTACTACTGGGTTAGGAGGGTGGTAGGAGAATCAGAATCAGTTGATGGGTTTGCGAGGGAAATAGGTTACAGGCAAATCCGTAGAGGGGTGAGACTGAATGCACATACGGGCATAGATTATTTGCCAGCACGTTGGGAATGGGGAATCTGAGCGTTAGCATAGACTCAATGCCTCCTCGTCCATTATGAAATGTGAAATGATGGTAGTATTGGATGATGTACGACTTGTGAATGAATACTACTACACATTAAACTTAAGAGGGGGAGGGAGAGTAGAAATTGAGAGTCCATCACAAACTTATTATATGCAAAGACTCCTGTGACTAAGCTCATCAAGCAGAGGAATGCCAGTACAGGATTACTGAATAATTTTCCTATCAGAGACCTTGTTTCGGTATCATACGTTCCCAGGTCTTAAAAACATTTCTCTCTGGACCAGTGCAACTTCCCTTCACCCACAACAGTGGCTCTTTTTGAATGAATTAGTTATTCTCATGCCAGACTGAGAGGCAGTTTGTCCTTTGAGCCATGTCCACACCATTTCCATCAAACACCATTTCTCTGGAGATTGTTTTTTTCTGTCATTTTATCTATGTATTTTGTACCACATTAAAATGGCCTGGGCCATTTTTATTGCATGCGTTTGTTTTAAGAATAGTTTCTTGTTTTGACTGAAAGAATAATGAGGCCAGTCTAACTCACTTCTTTGAAAATATTAAAACACCAGCACCTCCAGTAAGTTCAGCCAAATCAGAAGGTTCATTCACAATCATTGCTGCAAAATGAGAATGCTGAAGATTATGCTTGATTCATCCTTAGAGACTTTGTGGAAAATATAAACAGGTTTTCCCAAGAGCAACAGACAATGTCCTTGCAGTCCACAGGTTGCTGGAGTTGTATACCACATTGCACGAGATATGCATAATGTAAAGTGTAGGAATCGCCGAGAGATGGGCTGCTCAGATCTGGCTTCCCATTGTAAAAATAACTATCTGTAACATTAACTCACAACCATCCATGTATTTCTTAACAGCAGTCAATGAGTTTGAAAACATCATTCTCTTGATTTTCAATACCTCAGTAACAATGTGCACTGCAGGGCTGTACTCTATGATGATATTGTAATTCATAAGATCATTATATAATAAATTGTACCTAAAGTAAGTGTTCAGTCTGCCTTTTCTTGGACTATATGAAACATCTGGTTCATTTCCTTTCTATACATAACTATCGTCCAAAAATAACTTGTTGATTTTAAAGCACTTTGTGTTGTCCTCATAACAAATTATCTATCCATTGTCTAAGTCATGATTTAATTCATGACTATTGAATTCGACACACTAATTAAACAGATTAATTTTAGAAGTATTTAAAATTAGGTTAATCTTTCGTTACAACAAACTTTAAAAAATAGTATTTGAATCAAAGGGACATTCCACGATAGTTTTAATGGGAACTCTTACAATAGAAAGTGATTATTTGTCAGCCACCTTCAGGTTCATTCCTTTTTGGAAGATTTAAGGTATGATAAAGTATGAATGTAAAAGCAAAATGCCTCTAAAGTTCCAAATCCCTTTATGCACTGCCACTTGATTTATCTTGATTTATCGTCTGAAGAAGGGTCTTGACCTGAAACATCGCCTATTCCTTTTCTCCAGAAATACTGTCTAACCCGCTGATTTACTTCAGCTTTTTGTGTCTATCTTTGGGTTAAATCAGCATCTGCAGTCCCTTCCCCCACACTTGACTTATCTCTTGTATTTACTAGCATTAGAATGAACTGTAATACATTTGTCTGTGTCACTACCTTAATATCTGATGTCCATTCAGTCACCGGTAGTAAAAATCGATCTTTTACTTTTTCGCTACTCCCTAGAGCATCCTAAACAAGAAAACATTTTATTAATTCTACCTTTCAAGTGACCTAAACCAAAATACTCTGTTCCAGATTAGGTTCTGAAAGAACCTGAGGAAGGGTCTCAACCTGAACGGTCCCCCATTCCTTCTCTCCAGAGATGCTGTCTGTCCCGCTGAGTTACTCCAGCATCTTTGGTTTAAACCAACATCTGCAGTTCCTTCATACATAGGTTCTGTAACATATTGTCCCAAAAAATAATTCACAATTTCTCCTCCCGACTACCCTTGCCAGTTTGATGAGTCCATTCAATATGCAGGTTATATTACCCATAACTGCCATTTCCTTCTTACACACCTTGGATTATTTCCCACTTACACTTTGACGTATTATGAGGTAATACCTTGCAGATGTCTTGTGCACTCCTACCGAATCACCTTTCCCTTGCCATTCCTTATTTCCACCCATTCTGTTCCCATATCACAATCCATGCATAAACATCATTAGTGACCACCATATTGTCAACTCCCCCTGTTTTCGTTTGGAATTTTGAATAATTTAGAAGATTGAGTTTGCAGGCATGACTCTAGAATAAGTATTGATTAAAATCATTTATTTCTATTTGTGCTGTTACCTACGGATGCTCGTTCATTTCGATAAAGAACCTCCAGTTTTTACTTTTTACAAGTTTTACTTCCTTTGGATAACATTTCTGCTGTATGCGTTTGGTTAAACTCTTTACCCCTTTCTTTATATTTTGATTTTATTTCACCCCTTTATTAACTTCTGCCACTCTCTCCCTTTTCCGATTTACTAAACGTCCCATCAGTTAAACACTACCTCCATCAAATTAGTTCAAACCCTATATCTAAGCCAGGTATGCCAATGGCTGGGACACATGTTCCAAGTGCAGTTCCAATGGAGCCTAGCCCAGAAAGGCTCTCCCTACCACCAGTCCAAGAGGCCAATGTTCTATGGATTGGAACACATTCTTCCCACACCAATCTTTGAGCCACACATTTACTTATTTAATATTATTTATCCTCTGCCAATCTGCACAGCGATTAAGTTTGTGATTCACCTTTCATTCAATTTTTCAACTTTGTCCCCTGCTGCTCAATATTCCTCAGCCAAACCTCTTTGCTCTGAGCTGGAGAAGGACTTGGAGTAGGAGGATCCAGTTCTGGTGATCCATTTTGGCACTAATGGCATTGTTTGGATGAGCAAAGAGGTTTGGCACCAGACAGTATCATACTTCACCACACTCAATCTTTGCCTTACAGTGCAATCTCTAATCACCTAACTATGCTATCCTTATTATTACATGTTTCTCCTTCACCACTCTCCAAACACAAATGGCCTCCTGTGCCATTGTGTTATCCACAGTTTGCACAACCTCCCTGCATTCCCCAACTATTTTCCAAATAGAGAGCAACACCTTAATACATTTTCGAGTAGGGTAATCACCGAGGCTCCTTCAGAGCTACCGCCCTGAATCCCTTTTACCTCTCTCTTTTGCAGTCACACCCCCCTGACCCTGACCATTGGAGATATTTAATCAAGGGGGTGTGACTGCCTTGTGGAAGTGTCCAGGTACCTCTCCCCCTTGTACTGCAGTGTATGAAACTCAAACTCCTGCTCATCAACACTGACCCAAAGTTTCATGAGCATTACACACCTTTTGCACAAATGGTCATTGTAAGCCACGTTGGGGTTCACTGATTCCCATCTGTCGCAATTACAATACATCACCTCTCCAACCGGTGCTGTTCAACTGAATTAATGAGGTAAGATTCAATTATTTTAAATACAGATCCCTTAGTGAAACTATAATCCCCTGTATTAAATCATTTGGAATCTATAATCATAGTCGTATAGTCATACAGTGTGAAAACAGGCCCTTCAGCCCAACTTGTCCATGCTGACCAACATGCCCCATCTACATTAGACTTCAATCAAGCCAATCTCAGGGGCGTACTACCAAAGGACTATCAGCATGTATCTTGATGCACCAGGTGCCAGAACACCCTCGACCACTGCTACACATCAATAGGCCATGTCCTTATTAGCTGTGCAGATCAGCTAGTGGGAGTATTCATGGACATCTTTAATCTCTCCCTACTCCGTTCTGAAGTACCCACCTGTTTCAAGAAGACCACCATCATCCCAGTGCCGAAGAAAAGCAAGATCTCGTTCATAAACGACCACCATCCAGTGGTCTTGACATCCACCATCATGAAATGCTTTGAGAGCCTAGTTATGGAACGCATTAAACCCAGTCTACCAAGCGGCCTTGACCCACTGCAGCTCACCTATCATGACAACAGGTCCACAGATGATGACATCTCCCTGGCCCTGCACTCATCCCTGGAACACCTGGATAAGAGAGATACCTACATCAGATTCCTATTCATAGACTACAGCTCAGCTTTTAACACCATTATCCCATCCTAGCTCATCACCAAACTCGTGGAACTTAAGAGTCAGCACTTATCTCTGCAACTGGATCCTAACAACTGGACATCCTAACAAACAGATCCCAATCAGGGAGGATAGGGGACAAATCATCCTCTATGGTAATCCTCAACATTGGTGCTCCACAAGGATGCGTTCTCAGCCCCCTTCTTTACTCCTTGTACATCCGTGACTGCAGTCAAATACAAATCCAACTCAATTTACAAATTCACAGATGACACCACCATTGTGGGCCGGATATCAAATAACGATGAGACGGAGCACAGGAAGGAGATTGAGAACCTCGTGACCAGGTGTGGAGACAACAACCTTTCTCGCAATGTCAGCAACACAAGGGGCATAGTGATCGACCTCAGGACGTGAAACGGTACACATACATGTGTATGTATGCATTAACGGCACCAAAGTAGAGATGGTTGAAAGCTTCAAATTCCTTGGATTAAATATCACCAACAACTTATTCTGGACCTCCCATATTGAAGCAAGGGCCAAGAAAGCACATTTACTTCCTTAGAAAGCTTGGGAAGTTCGACATGTACCCAACAACTCTCACCAACCTCTACAGATGCGCCGTAGAAAGCATTTAATCAGGATGCCTCACAGCTTGGTTTGGGAACTGCTCCATCCAAGACCGCAAGAAATTGCAGAGAATTGTGAACACAGCCCAGACCATCACGCAAACCAACCTTCCTTCCATTGACTCCATTTGCACATCACGCCGCCTGAGCAAGGCCATCAGCATTTTCAAGGACGAGTCACACCCCAGCCACTCCACCTTCTTCCCTCTCGCATCGGGCAAAAGGCAGAGAAGTATGAAAACACACACCTCCAAATTCAGGGACAGTTTCTTCCCAGCTGTTATCAGGCAACTGAACCATCGTACAAACAACTAGTGAGCAGTCCTGAGCTACTAACTGCCTCATTGGAGACCCTTGTGCTATCTTAAATCGGACTTTACTGGACTAAACATTATTCCATTTGTCATGTATCTGTACATCTGGATGGCTCGATTGTAATCATGTATTGTCTTTCCACTGACCGCTTTCCTCTAGCACGCAACAAAAGTTTTTCACTGTACCTCAGTACACATGACAATAAATAAACTAAACTAAACTGAAGGGCAATGTGCCAAAAACCTTCTTCACCACCCTTTCTACATGTGATGCCACTTTCAATGAACTATGTACCTGCACTCCTAGACCCCTCTACAACACTCCCCAGAGCCCTGCCATTCACTGTATGGGTCATGTCTTAGTTTGATTTCACTGTATTAAACTCCATTCCTACCATTCCTCAGCCCACCCGACCAACCGATCAAAATCCTGCGGCACGGTAGCGCAGCGGTAGAGTTGCTGCTTTACAGCGAATGCAGCGCCGGAGACTCAGGTTCGATCCTGACTACGGGTGCTGCACTGTAAGGAGTTTGTACGTTCTCCCCGTGACCTGCGTGGGTTTTCTCCGAGATCTTCGGTTTCCTCCCACACTCCAAAGACGTACAGGTTTGTAGGTTAATTGGCTGGGTAAATGTAAAAATTGTCCCTAGTGGGTGTAGGATAGTGTTAATGTACGGGGATCGCTGGGCGGCACGGACTTGAAGGGCCGAAAAGGCCTGTTTCCGGCTGTATATATATGATATGATATGATATGATAATTTCTGACAACCATAGTCATAGAGTCATAGAGTGATACTGTGTGGAGACAGGCCCTTCAGCCCAACTTGCCCACACCGGCCAACATGTCCCAGCTACATTAGTCCCACTTGCCTGCTCTTGGTCCATATCCCTCCAAACCTGTCCTATCCATGTACCTGTCTAACTGTTTCTTAAACGATGGGATAGTCCCAGCCTCAAATCCCTCCTCTGGCAGCTTGTTCCACACACCCACCACCCGTTGTGTGAAAACATAACCCCTCAGATTCCTATTAAATCTTTTCCCCTTCATCTTGAACCTATGTCCTCTGGTCCTCAAGTCCCCTATTCTGGGCAGGAGACTGTGCATCTACCTGATCTATACCTCTCATTATTTTGTATCTCTATAAGATCACCCCTTATCCTCCTGCACTCCATGGAATAGAGACCCAGCCTGCTCAACCTCTCCCTATAGCTCACACCCTCTAGTCCTGGCAAACATCCTCGTAATTCTTTTCTGAACACTTTCAAGCTTGACAATATATTTCCCATAACATGGTGCCCAGAACTGAACACAATATTCTAAATGCAGTCTCACTAATGTCTTATACAACTGCAACATGACCTCCCAACTTTTATACTCAATACTCTGACTGATGAAGGCCAAAGTGCCAAAAGCCTTTTTGAACACCTTATCTACCTGCGATTCAACCTTCAAGGAACCATGCACCTGTACTCCTAGATCCCTTTGCTCTACAACACAAACCATTTACTGTGTAGGTCCTGCCCTTGTTCGACGTCCCAAAATGTCACACCTCACACTTCTCCGTATTAAATTCCATCAACCATTCCTCCGCCCACCTGGCCAATCGATCCAGATCCTGCTGCAATCTTTCACAACCATCTTCACTATCTGCAAAACCACTCACTTTTGTATTATCATCAAACTTGCTAATCCTGCCCTGTATATTCTCATCCAAATCATTGATGTAGATGACAAACAGTAACGGGCCCAGCACCGAACCTTGAGGCACACCACTAGTCACAGGCCTCCAGTCCGAGAAGCAACCTCCCACCATCACCCTCTGCTTCCTTCCATGGAGTCAATTTTGCTATCTACAAAAGGAGTCACTTTAGTGTCATCTGCAAACTTACTAATCAGGCCTTGTACATTCTCGTCCAAGTCATTGAGAGAGATGACAACAGTCACCAGGATGAATTATCCAACCATCACTAATTGCTGAGCTGTGATGTTACACATCATACCATGCACAAATCCAGAATCCCTGAACTTTCTTCCATGATTTTACGATACGATGCGATAGAACTTTATTTATCCCAGGAGGGAAATTGGTCCAACAGTCATAAAACACAAAATACATGAAACATGAGATTAAAGTGACAAGTGGAAAGTATTGGGGATGTGCAAAGATTGGAGGGGGGGGGAGTCAGTCTACCTCACGACAGAAGGGGGACGAGTTGTACAGTTTGACAGCCACAGGAAAGAAAGATCTCCTGTGGCGTTCTGTGCTGCATCTTGGTGGAACCAGCCTGTTGCTGAAGGTACTCCTCATGTTGACCAGTGTGTCATGGAGGGGGTGAGCTGTATTGTCCAAGATGCGCGGCAGTTTAAGGAGCATCCTCCCCTCCAAGACCACCTCCCATGAATCCAACTCTGCCCCCAGGATGGAGCCAGCCTTCCTGATGAGTTTGTTAATCCTGTTGGCGTCCTTGGCCTTCGCCCTGCTGCCCCAGCGAAGAAGATGGCACTGGCTACCACCGATTGGTAGAACATCTGCAGATGTTGAAAGAGCGGAGCCTTCTCAAAAAGTGCAGCCGGGCTCTGTCCCTTCTTGTACAGGGCCTCAGCGTTCCTGGACCAATGCATTTTACAGTCCAGGTACACTCCAAGGTATTTGTACTCCTTGGTAAACTGCACATCCACACCATTGATGGAGACAGGGGACCCAATCTCCCCTCCACTGAGCTGGCAGATGTGGCTCGAGGATATCCACAGGACTAATCTGGGCAACAAATTTCTTCCTCAGCAGACTTATGATGTTTCACTTACGACCCTCTTACTTGTGTGACTCTCGCTGTATGTGAGCTCAGCTGCCGTACAGGCTGTGATTGAATCATGGACCAAGCCCAGGAACTAAATCTCCTGTTTCTAATACTTTTTTTTTCATTCCAGCATCTCGCATTGTCTTTGCCAGACATCTAGACAGAACCAAACAAAAAAGCGAGTATGCCATTATTATTTATTGGTGCAAGATTAGTTGGAAGCTTTATCAATTCTAGATAGATATTGCAGCTGATGACTGAGTATAGAAGGGAGGAATCAGAATTATTGAGGGGATGAAAAAATTCAAGGGGAAGGTGCAACCGTATAAAGTTGGCATGTTTCGCTGGAAAAGGGAAAGTTGACATGATGATGGTTGGAGTGTGGAGAGACTCACTTGATTTGCTCCGATGACTGTGGTTTTAAAAATCATCTGCATTAGCAAGTCTTTGATATCTGGTGCAGCCTTGTCTGGCCCCTCCACTGAGCTGGGAGGTGTGGTTCTAGGTGCTGAGCAAGGATATCCACTGGACTAATTTGGGCATCAAATTTCTTCTTCAGCAGACTTATGATGCTTCACGTACGACCCTAGTGCCGGTGTGACTCTCGCTGTCTGTGAGCTCAGCTGCAGTAGTATGGCAGTAGGTAGGTTCGAGGAGCCACGGAACTGGAAGGAACCCTTGTCCCACTAGCAGTGTCAGCCACTGAAAACAACAATTGTAACTTCTTCGTGACCTCTGTAACCACCTGCACATTGAACAAGTAGAAACCTATCCTGACCAGGAATGTCATCAATGATCACCTACAGTGAGAGGGAGAGAGCAATGCTGAAAGTAGAAAGTAATGAGCAATAATAGTGCTTTTGTACCTTTCCCATTTCTGATGAAGAGTCCCAGATCTGAAAAGTTGACTATTTCTCTGTCCACAGATGCTGCCTGATCAGCTGAGAGTTTCTTGGGTTTTCTGTTTTTATTTCATATTTTCAGCATCTGCAGTTGTTTTAAACTATTTAATTTACCTATGTCCACACCGATACCAAAGGCAGCACGCACTGGTGCAGCAGATTTCTGCTAAGGGCATTTAGAAAGTTCCTGTTGGAAGGAAGCTGTGTGTCAGCAAGACCTGGGGATTCACCAAGAAAGCCAGCCAGGCAAAACCTCCCGAATGGCCTCCTCCTGCACCTATTGTCTATTGTCTATTCAACTTGACATCTCAGAGCGACGACAGCCTCAGGAAAACCTGAACCTGCCCACCGTTTGTTGAAAGGTAGAAGCGGGATATGATCAGGCTGCATTTGGAGTATTATGAGCAATGTTGAGCACCATATCTGAGGAAGGATGTGCTGGCCCTGGAGAGTTAGATAGAGGTCTTAATGATAGAGGAGTCAGGGGGTATGGGGAGATGACAGGAATGGGGTACTGATTGTGAACAGATCAGCCATGATCACATTGAATGGCGGTGCTGGCTCGAAGGGCTGAATGGCCTCCTCCTGCACCTATTGTCTATTATTGTCTACTGTCTATTGAGAGGTTCCAGAGGAGGTTTACAAGAATGATCCCAGGAATGGGTTAACATTTGATGAGCATTTAGTGGCACTGGGCCTGTACTCGCTGGAGTTTAGAAGAACGAGGGGGGGACCTCATTGAAACATGCAGAATAGTGAAAGGCTTGGGTAGAGTGGATGTGGAGAGGATGTTTCCACTAGGACTAGAGGTCATAGCCTCAGACTTAAAGGATGTTCCTTTAGGAAAGAAATGAGGAGGAATTTCTTTAGTCAGAAGGTGGGGAATCTGTGGAATTCTTTGCCACAGAAAGCTGTGGAGGCCGTCAGTGGATATTTTTAAGGCAGAGATAGATAGATTCTTGATTAGTACAGGTGTCAGAGGTTATGGGGAGAAGGTAGGAGAATGGGGTTAGGAGGGAGAGAATACATAAGCCATGATTGAATGGTGGAGTAGACTTGACGGGCCGAATGGCCTAATTCTGCTCCTATCACATGATCTTATGTCCTTATGATATAATGCATCTGAAAACGTTCTGGTCGTAGGCTGTTTGCTGATATACGTATATGTGTCTTCTGCCAGGAGGTCATCGACTCTTCCAGTGTGGCCAGCCCTTCCCATAAGGATGGGAACCATAATGGGACATCAAATGAAAAAGTATCGTATCAGTTAATTACTGGGTAAAATTCTGACTGTTATTTAATTACTCCCTGAGTACGTAAGAAGTGTTTGGACATCAGTCAAACTGCTCACCATTGTCCCTTACAATTTTGTGGGCAGTAGTAGACTAATTGATGTAAGCCTGGCATGACCAACTGCTTCACAGCAGCCACTGGGCAGAATATTGAGCCCCAATTTATGTCAATAGGGGAGGAAGTGTGTGAAAGATAAATTTGCTGTGATCTTGACACTGGGATAATACCACTGCAGAGCTAAGTGTTCCCAGCATTTTCTGCTAATATGAATAGCTCAAAGAAGTGCCTCCACCAATTTTGTGACTTGCATGATTCACCTGAAACTGCCTTCATTTGCACACATAAATGGATCACACAGAACTTCCGGAAACGGTACTCTGGAAAACAATTTCTATGCTTCAGTTTAAAAAAAATAGTGGGTACATAAATCTGCTGCCATGCTGAGAACAGCACATAGATTTCCACCGATACCTCATAGATATAACAGGTATAACAGAGCTTTATTTGTCGTTCGGTACCGAAGTACCGAACGAAACTACATAGCAGTCATAGAAAAAAAAAAAAGACTGCAGGAATCAGGAGTTGCAAATAAGCTGCTGGAGGAACTCAGCAGATCAGGCAGCATCTGTGGAGGGGAGATGAAGTCCAGATGAAGGGTCCTGTGGAGTCCAGATGAAGGGTCATGACCCAAATCGTTGACTATCCATTTCCCTCCGCAGATATTGCCTGACCCAACGAGTTCCTCCAGCAGCTCGAAATCCACATTTTCCCCAGCTTTTTACCAAATCCAGGAGTGCCCAGCGAGACCTGGAGGATTGTAGTCAAGTTAAACTGAATTTTCAAAAAAGTCCAGGAAGCTAAATCATTTATTGTGGAAACAGCATCCAAACATATTCAACAATTCATAAAATAATTTCTCACATTATTAAATAAGAAACTGCAGTATTTTTAATCATGCTATTTTCGTCATATATATACTTCTATCTTTCCCCCAATAATAAATTTACATTCTGCCATAACTTTTTCTACTGATGGCTGTGAGAGAGAAGTTCCACCCAGGATCAAACAACAAAAGAAACAAAAGTAAGGAAACAGAAAAAATAGGTTTAAGCATCGTGGTCAACACATCTTGTTGGGGATAATTTGCAATTTGATGATCCTAACTCCTATTGTAAAGTGGTGCACATTGTCTGACCCTTTCTATTATTGCATCAAAATGGGCCAAATTGAAAAGCAAGTGAATAAAGATGACGAAAAGAATATCAAATTACATGGTTCTCAAAATAACATTTGTAACGTAATCTAAATAGAACACAAAACACACAATCCTCTGTATAAAACTTTGTAATGAAGCTGAGGAACACAGCTCTCATGCATAACTAACTTTCAGTCTGTGATTCATCCCCTACAATAATCTGGGCCCGTCATGAAGTCCTGATGTTGAGTGCTTGTGTTGGCAATTCCAACAGTGTAATTGCTTTGTGAAATGGGAGTTCCTAAGACTTGTCTGCTCCCAGGTTGATGTGGAAGATATTATATCTTCACCAACGTCACTACGACAGATTATCTGGCCACCTTTCATCTGGGCTCATACGGACTCCATTTCCTTCCATAAATGCTGGTTGATTCGCTGAGTCTGGCAACTTGTTTGTTGCAAAGATAGACACAAAAGCTGGAGTAACTCAGTGGGTCAGGCAGCATTCCTGGAGAAATGGAACAGGTGACGTTTCGGGTCTGAAAAAGGGTCTTGACCCAAAATGCCACCTATTCCTTTTCTCCAGAGATGCTGTCTGACCCGCTGAGTTTCTCCAGCTTTTTGTATCTATCTTCGGTTTAAACCAGCATCTGCAGTTCCTTCCGACACAGCTTGTTTGTTGCTCCAGATTCCTGCAGTTTCTTGTGTCTCGCTTTCTACAAGATGTCTGGTGGAAATTTATGCCTTGGTCTCAGAATGACTGCCGAATTATGTACACAGGTTTATCCAAACTCCTCTTCAAGCTAATACCCTCTAATCCAGGCATCTTCCTGGTGTACGTTTCCTGGTGAAAGCCTTCACATCCTTCCTGTAATGGAGTGACCAGAATCACCAGAATGCACCAGAAGTGCAAAGTGTTTCACTAGCTTTATAGAAACCCAATATTAGATGACAAGGCCTGCATTAGAGAAGGCAAGCATTATTGATGAACATGCATGCACTTACAAACCTGCATGTTGCGTTATGTATTGGCATAATAGGATTCATGCAATAGCACTATTAGAATGCTCATAGAGTATAACTTTGGTTAGTTTGGTTTGTCATTGTCTTGCATAACAAGATACAGTGTAAACCTTTGTTTTGCATGCTATCCGGGCAAATCATATAACATATGAGTTCAATCAAACCATACACGAGTACAAAAGGTAGTGTAAAAAGAGAAAGGAAACAGGGTGCAGAATACAGTGTTACAGATACTGAGAAAGTGCAGATTGAAGAAAAGTGCAAGGGTCGCAACAAGGTAGACTAGAAGATTGGGGATATATCACGAGTTTATGAGCGGTCCATTCAATAATATGGTCTGATAACTGCAAGGAAGAACTATTCTTGAATCAGGTGGTACATGCTTTCAAGCCTTTCTATCCTCCGCCCCACAGCAGAGAGAAGAGGAGATGACATGGGTGTGAGTAGATTAAGATGGATGTTTTCTGGTACATGCATAATGTATAGAGAGAGTCAATGGGGGAAAGACTGGCCTGTGTGATGGACTGGGCTGCATTCACGGCTCTCTAAAATTTCATACAGTCTCGGGCAGAGCAATTTTCAGACCATAGGTAGACACAAAATGCTGGAGTAACTCAGCGGGACTTGCAGCATCTCTGGAGAGAAGGAATGGATGATGTTTCGGGTCAAGACCCTTCTTCAGACTCGACCTGAAATGTCACCCATTCCTTCTCTCCAGAGATTCTGCCTGTCCCACTGAGCTATTCCAGCATTTTGTGTCTACCTTTGATTTAAACCAGCATCTGCAGTTCTTTCCTACACAGTTTTCAGACAATGCTTTCTACAGTGTATCAGTAGAAATTGATAAGAATTATTGGAGACATGCTAAATTTCCTTTGTCTTCTGAAGAAATGGAGGCATGATGTACTGTACTTTCTTGGCCTTAATGTCAATGTGATTGGATCAGGACAAATTATTGGTGATACTTCTGTCAAGGAACTCGAAGGTCTCACCATCTCAATTCAGCACCATTGATGTAGACTGGGGTGTGTACACCACCTCACTTCTTGAATTTGATGACTAGCTCCTTTGTTTTGCTGACATTGAGGGAGAGGTTGTTGTCTTGATACCATGCTACTGAGCTATCTATCTCCTTCCTGCACTCCGTCTCAGATGACACCAAGCTGGGTGGCAGTATGAACTGTGAAGTGGATGCTATGAGGATGCAGGGTGCTTTGGACAGGTTGGGTGAGTGGGCAGATACATGGCAGATGCAGTATAATGTGGATAAATGTGAGGTTACGGGAAGAACAGGAAGACAGATTATTATCTGAATGGTGTCAGGTTAGGAAAAGGGGACGTACAACGAGGCCTGGGGGTCCTTGTACATCAGTCACTGAAAGTACTGAAGGTGCAACAGGAGTGAAGAAAGCTAATGGTATGTTGGCCTTCATAACGAGAGGAGTTGAATATAGGAGCAAATAGACAATAGACAATAGGTGCAGGAGGAGGCCATTCGGCCTTTCGAGCCAGCACCGCCATTCAATGTGATCATGGCTGATCATTCTCAATCAGTACCCCGTTCCTGCCTTCTCCCCATACCCCCTGACTCCGCTATCCTTAAGAGCTCTATCTAGCTCTCTCTTGAATGCAAAGAGGACCTTCTGCAGTTGTACAGGGCCCTAGTGAGACCACACCAGGAGTATTGTATGCAGTTTTGCTCTCCTAATTTGAGGAAGGACATTCTTGCTATTGAGGGAGTGCAACGTAGCTTCACGAGATTGATTCCTGGGATGGCGGGACTGTCATATGATGAAAGAATGGAGTGACTGGGCTTGTATTCACTGGAATTTATGATGAGGGGGGATCTTATAGAAACATAAAATTATTAAGGGATTGGACACACTAGATGCAGGAAATATGTTCCTGAAGTGACACAGATGGCGTCCTGGTGCCATCGCAACAACCTGGAGTTCAATGCTCTTAAGACAGTGGAACTAATTGTAGACTATCGAAGATCTCCCCCTCCCCTCCCCCCACTCACCATCAACAACACCACAGTCACATCTGTGGAGTCATTTAAGTTCCTTGGAACCATCATCTCCAGGGACCTTAAATGGGGGGCCACCATCGACTCCACAGTCAAAAAGGTCCAACAGTAGGATGTACTTTCTGCGGCAACTGTGGAAACAAAATCTGCCACAGGCAATGATGATCCAATTCTATACTGCTGTCATTGAGCCCGTCCTCACCTTCCCCCATCATGGTCTGGTTTGGCTCAGCCAAGCACGACATCCGGAGGCTGCAAAGGATCGTTCGATCAGCTGAGAAGGTTGTTGGCTGCAACCTTCCCACCATTGATGAACTGTACACTGCAAGGGCCAGGAAGCGAGCGGGCAAGATCATCTCTGACCCCCCTCACCCTGGCCACAAATTCTTCGAAGCACTTCCCTCTGGAAGGCGACTCCAGACTGTCACGGCAGCCACAGCCAGACATAAAAACAACTTTTTTTCCACAAGTAGTAGTTCTACTCAATAACCAAAGTCTGTAGTCTCTTTTTTGCTCTGGTTTATTTTCACCCACATGTTTAGACCGTAATGTTGTGTCCTTATTGTTTTGATGTGTTTATGTTTTATTCTTAATTGTTAACTGTATGTTTGTGTTGTCATTTGTGAGCGGAGCACCAAGGCACATTCCTTGTATATGCACATACTTGGCCAATAAACGTATTAATTAATTAATTAATTCATTCATTCATTCATTTTGGGAGAGTCCAGAACCAGGGGCCACAGTTTAAGAATAAGGGGTAAGCCATTTAGAACTGAGATGAAGAAAAACTTTTTCACACAGAGAGTTGTGAATTTGTGGAATTCTCTGCCTCAGAAGGCAGTGGAGGCCGATTCACTGGATGCATTCAAAAGATAGTTAGATAGAGCTCTTAATCCACACTTGTTTCATCTCATGCAATTTGAAAACAAGATTTAAACTGTGAACTAATCAATATGATTTCAGTGTTGAGGCAATGCTGACTGCACTATTTAATGCCTTCACACATTTCCACAGGTCTAGCCCAAGTAACCAAGTAATCTATGCTGATTAGCACTAATTATAGAGATGGGTGATCTTTTGCTTCTATATTCCAGTTTTATATATGTGTTCCCTTGCATACCACCAAGGTGCATTTAAAAAAAAATCTGCCTCCACTGAAATATCTCCAATGGCCAACAGAACTATCCATGCAGTGTGCAAGTGTACAGAAGGTTTGACACACTTTATTATGGCTACAAATGGGGACAACATTTCTTGTTCAAAGTCTAAGTTTAAATCCCTTCAAGGAAATCCCAGGACATCAATTTTGTACATAGGATAAAGAAATTGCTGAACAGATACTTTGTCAATGTTGCAATTCTTTCTCTTCAAAAAGACATTTAATTAGTGCCTGACACTGTTCTCTTCTCAACTTCAGTATTCTCCTTTGGCCTATTTCACAAATCTGCCAAGCTGTCACTCCTGGTGCTTGTCTTTGCTATTGTAAGATACTCCACTACTTTCCATTGATTACTTTTCTCTGGAGCGTCGGAGGTTGAGGGGAGACCTGATCCAAGTTTATAAAATTACGAGAGGCATAGATAGGGTAGACAATCAGAATCTCTTTCCCAGGTTGGAAATGTCAAAGGTTGGAGAGCATAGCCATCAGGTCAATGGGAGAAAATTGAAAGTAAAAGCACAGGAAAAGTTTTTTATACAGAACGTGATAGATGCCTGGAACACACTGCCATGGATGATGATCAATGCAGATACGACGGTAGGATTTAAAAGGCTTTTAGATAGGCACATGGATATGCAGGAAATAGAGGAATATGGCCATGTTTTGGTTGAGATGTATTATTATCACATGTACTAAGGTACAGTGAAAAGCTTTAATTTGCATGCTATCCATCAGATCAGATAGTACTATATATAAATACAATCAAATCAAACACAAATACAATAGGTAGAGTAAAAGGAAAGGTACAGAAAGCACCAGAATTCTTCTCAGCATTGTACACTTAGAAATGGTGCTCGATATACAGGTAGAAAAGAGATTTAAAAGAGTAGAGTGATTGTTCCCCTCCTCTGGGAAAAGCACACACAGAGAGAGTCACCACATTGCCATGCAAGCTTGCACCCCCTTCCAGACAGATTATCATCACCTGCAGCCAGAGAAGATTAGTTTAACTTGGCATCGTGTTCAACGCACACATTGTGGGCTGAAGGGCCTCTTGCAGTGCTCTGCTGTTCTGTGTCCTGTGCATGTGTGAGATTGTCCCTATTACATTATTATCAGATTGGTAATGACATGAATTTAGCTGGAATCAAGTGATATCAAATGATTGCTTGATATCGGGCACTTTCATATCAACATTACATGTTGTATATGTACATTACGTTCTGATCGACTACATGGCCCACAGAAATCTAGGCCAAGAACTAAAATTGGGAACACCAACATTTGATTCATGCCACATCTCCAAACTTGCATACAGATCAGCAATGTTAAGTTAATTGCAGGGTATGGTCCCATAAAGATGGTAATCTGCCGGATACAAAAACGGCTTGACATTTGTATGAGTTCTTAAAATTGATAATAAATTAGATAAGAATGCGCAAACTTCAGTTCCAGGTGCTTTTGCTAATATTTACCAACTGAGGACTTCCCATTCCCAGAGGGAGGCTAGGAGTCAGGCTGACAACATGAAGGCGGCACAGTGGCGCAGCTGTATTGTTGCCTTGCAGAGTTTGCCGTGCCGGAGACCCAGGTTCGATCCCGACTACTACCGCTGTTTGTACGGAGTTTGTACGTTTTCCCCGAGACCGCATGGGTTTTCTCCGAGATCTTCGGTTTCCTCCCACACTCCAAAGACGTGCAGGATTGTAGATTAATTGGCTTGGTAAATGTAAAAATTGTCCCTAGTGTGTGTAGAATAGTGTGTTAATGTGTGGGGATCGCTGTCAGCCCGGACCCGGTGGGCCGAAGGGCCTGTTTCCGCACTGTATCTCTAAAGTAAACTAAACTACATGCCAGTCAACCTGCCAGAAGGATGGCAGCAGCTCCCATGCCACACACAACCTCTTACACTGCAACCAATTGGGCAGGCCATGGTCCACCATTCTGTAGCTAACTGAGATGCATGAGATACATCGCCATTAATTATCTGATACGGCTTTGAGAGAGAAGGCAAGAATACTTGGCATTAAGTTATTACCCCCCACCCCCCACACTCCCTGCCTTGCAGAATTCTGGGGAGATAGGAAGAAGGCTTATACAGAAACCCAAAGGGGGATGACTTGTCCTTTCACCACCAGAGGTATTGGGGCAGGAATGGCCTCAGACTTTGAGCTCCAAACATTGGAAGACCTGACTGCAGCTTTACACATCGCGCGAAGGGTAGGCATTTGCTTTCTTTTAAGACATTGGCAACAATTGTTTGAACCACCGTGGTCACTAAAGACTAAGTGGGGGTGCTCCATTCATCTCAAACCTCCTCTGAAAAATAAAATAAAACTCAATGTAGGTAGACACAGCAACTAACATAAATGGATCCACAAGATTTTTTAAAAAGGTTAAATCATTGCTAAATTTGTCATTATATACCCATTTTATGCCCAAACAATAGGCATAAAACCCTCCCACCCACTCTATTATTGAATCTCTTCAACTCTGCCAGGGATCTCTCTGTGTCTGTAATCTTCCAGGATGCAATCAATGATAGGCTTGTTGGATGTCAGCTAATTGAGCTAGCATGGTGAACAGAAATAAAACAACTGCATTATATACAAACAAGGAACTGCAATTGCTAGCTTACAAAAAAAGACACAAAGTGCTGGAGTAACTCAGCGTGTCTGGGAGCATCACTGGAAAACATTGATAGGCGATGGTTCAGACCGAAGAAGGATCCCAACCCAAAACCTCACCTATTCGTGTTCTCCAGAGATACTGTCTGACCCTATAAGTTATGCCACCACTTTGTATCCTTTTTTTCAATCATGTACAACTAATGTGAGATCATCTATTCTGCACAGTACTCTAAAGAGTTCACTTATATTATTAGATTCAGATCATCGCTATAAGAACATAAAAACAGAAGGTGTATATCCTTTAGGTCCCTCATGCCTACTCCACCATGCAATGTGTAGTGTAAGAAAATAACTGCAGATGCTGGTACAAATCAAAGGTTTTTATTTCACAAAATGCTGGAGTAACTCAGCAGGACAGGCAGCATCTCAGGAGAGAAGGAATGGGTGACATTTCTTCCGCCTAGCAGAGCTGGTTCTTACCCTTACCAGGGTAAGAACCAGCTCTGCTAGGCGGAAGAAACGTCACCCATTCCTTCTCTCCTGAGATGCTGCCTGACCTGCTGAGTTACTCCACCATGCAATCCGATGACTGATCTTTGACCACAACCCCATTTTCCTGTTCAATGCACATATCCCTTGGTTTCAATACTACCAAAAAAATCTATTAAACTTTAGCTTAAATGTACTCAGTGACTCAGCGTCCATAGCATTTGTAAGTACAGTTTGAACACCAATTTTCCAGGACCCTCGGTTCTAGAGCCTTTCTGGATTATCCGTTTTTCTGGACCAACAGATTGGGATTTAAGGCCAATTGCTAAATGTCCTTGAGAATGTGGCAGAAGAGGAGGTTTGCCTACAATGCTGTTGAATATTCAGCAGGGGGTTCTAGGATTTTGACCAAGCCATAATCAGCATTGTTAATGTGTGTGCGACTTGGAGTTGAGGATGGAGGCACAGATATCCCCATACACCTGCGATCTTGTCTTTCTCATTGGTGATGCCAAGCTGGGCAGATGCTTTTGTAGGAACTCGGCTGATTGCATTTCTGTTGGGCACAAACTCTCAGATGGCCTCAGAGAGATTATTTGATTTGTCTGATCTGAACCATTGATGTGATCCAGGGCTTGTTGGATGTTCTTCTGGGAATTTATCTGGTATTTCTTGCCTTGTTTACGGATGGGGTGGATCCACTGTCACTGCCACTCCTCTCCATACACGAAGGAAGACAATGTTCTGAGGTTTTCTCCCACGGATTCACAGCTGTTTATCTCCCATCGGCCGCATCTCATCTGATGGAATTGTATGCCTTATTTTGTCTCCTGCACTGCCTATTTGTCATCTTTATGTTTTCCTACTAAGTACTCATCTGAAGAGAACCGACCAAAGTGGCCTTTGCAACCATCTGATCCCTAATGGAAAGATTGCTTGTGGCCACTGGTGTGACGTGCACATATTAGACAAGAGCAATGTGTTTAAGTCAGTAAAATGGGCTGCAACATTTTCTGGGGAGGTTTATGCACCACACCCAGAAGAACAATATATCCACCAAATGATTTGTGCACTTGGCTGCTTGACAAATACAAAATGACTATTACCTGGCAGCCTAAGTTTGCCCTAACCTTGCAGAATGATTTTCAATTTTCCACGGGCAAAGTTCATCTCAGCAAAATGATGACCATCTGTCATTTTGTACCAGCATCTGCAGTTATTGTCTTATACCATCTGTCATTTTGGTCACGCTATTAAATACACACAAACGATAATGAAAAGAAGGCAAATGTAATCCATATTGTTTGGGTCAATTGATTGTAAATAGAACAAATATTTTGGCTTTCAACTGGTATCACAATGGACAAGAACATTATACCTGTGTGAGGAGACCAGCCCCTTATTTAGTTTTGAAATCTTGCCTCAGGCAAGTTTGTGTTCTATAATTTTAAAAAAAGCTAGATTTTACATTAAGATTCAAATCTGAAAACTGTGTCATGTTGTGACATCAATGTTAGTTAATCTGTTCTAGGAAGAGCCTTATAAAAGAATAGGAGCAGAAGGATGCTGATCACATCTCCAAGTTAGACAACGTATCATTGAGGATTCAGGATTGTCCCAAACTGGTATGTTTGCGTTACTGTTATCTGTGATTTATTTATGAGGCATATTGAAAATGGTAACTATTTGTAGACTTAATCAGTTGTGTAACAGGTTGTGAATTGTAAATCAGGCATATTACAAATATTTATGATCTATGTAGAACATGTACACATTGCGAGCATTTGGTTTAGAACTCATTGCGATGTTTTATGCAGAATTTTGAAGAAAATTAAACAAATATAACGTTCAGAACCAAAACGATTAGCAAGAGTGTAATAAGAGAAGGAAAGGTGCAAAGGATTTTATGAGCTGGTATAACTGGAAATAATCATTAATATTTTTTAAACAGAATTATTGCACTATTTTGCAAACCCTGGATAAACTCTGAAGGTTTCTTTAATTTACCCTTTCTCAATGTTCATTCTACAGTTCTCTAAGTAGAAAATTGCCTTGTCGCGAGCACTGGGAAGGTAATTTTAATTGGATGCCCACATTTGTAGGATCAAAATTCTCAAAGATGTTTGTTATAAAAAATGACTATTTAAACATGAAAATTGTTTGATAGACAGTATGGTACAATAAAGAACCATACGAAAGAAGTTGGTACAATAGCAAACGGAACTATTTGGAGGACAGTCGACTTAGTGACAGTTGTCACTTAGGACAACAGCGACAAGTTAAGATTAGACTCCCCACTAGATTTAAGAAGGAAAATTGCAACCAAAGATCCTTCTTTCTGCTATTCTGGTCGAGAATACATGTGTGAGCATTGAGTGCAAACACATTTTGACAAAATGCCCTGACTGACCACGCACGACAGATGCTCCTGAGAGGCCACAAGCCGCTGCCATGCTCTGGCAGCAGGTCTGCCTCACCCGCCGCGGAACCAGGAACCCTTCAGGATGGCGAAGCTGGGGAGGAGTAGGAGCTGGGGAGGAGTGTGGAGGGAGTTGGCAACGGCAGTGGGTGCTAGAACAAAGGGCCGGTAAGAAGAACCAGGGGTCTTACCTTCTGTTCCCCCAAGGTCAGCTGCGGGAAGCGCCCCGAGGCAGGAATAGGGATAATGGCGAGGAGAGGGACACCGGTTCACAGGCGATCGGGACAGAGGCAACAGCTGCAGCAGGCCTTCATAGCCAACCGCAGCTGGGACTTTGAAAAAAGCACCAAAATCGCAGCTGCTGCATTTGGACTCAGTGGACAGACACAAAAAACTGGAGTAACTCAGCGGGACAGGCAGCATCTCTGGAGAGAAGGAATGGGTAACATTTCGGGTCGAGACCTTTCTTCAGACTCAGTTGGCTGTTTCTATACATTCTGTATTTAATCAGGGATTATACTTATGAATGGCAATGACCGTACTGTATGCAAAAAGGAATTTCACTGCACCTTGCTGTATGTGACGATAAAGAAACATTGAACCATTGATACAGTAAGGATTTTGGCCTTGCAATTAAAGAGCTGGTGACATCTGGATTCACAAATGAACAATATTCTCTTTGTCAAGGGGATTGTAGGGCTTGATTAGCAGACACGTCCTCTAGAGGTCTTCCTCTAGAAGGGAAAAACGTGAAAAGTGTTCTTGTACATTTTACATCGCTGGATGTTCAAACTTGATGCAATTGCTGAGCAAGTGTAAGTGAGCAGTGATAAAAAGTTTCTATTGTCCTTGATAGGCTTTAATCCTGATTTACAGTTAGCTAGAAGTCACAGTCAATTAGGCAAACAAGAACACTTAATCTCTTACCGTTTGTTAAAACTAAAACGGTTCACTATAATCCTATCTGTGATAGATGGCTTGTCTTCTGAGGAGACCTTTGACAGGTCTGCCCATTATCTGCATTTTAGAAGAGTGAGAAGGGGATGGTTTGAAACATACAAAATCCCAAGGGGCTTGACCGAATGGATGCAGGAAGGACATTTGTCTTTTGTGTGGGAATCAAGAATTGTGGTCAGCCAATTAAGGGAAAAAATTGGTAAATGTTATTTTCTCAGAAGATGGATTAGTCTTTCCACAAAGGTAGTAGGAACAGTCTTTGAATATTTTTAAGGCAGAGATAAATAGATTTTTGACAAGTAAGGGGGGTGAATGGATAGGTAGGAGTGCAGAGTTGGTTAAAAGCAGATCAGTCTACTTCTAATACTAAGTTGTAATTGTATTTATTGTCATTCGATCACTGGTTCTTTTTGTGCTTCTCTGTTCAAACTTGATGGTAACCCTGTATTCTGTACTCAAGCCATTCAAGTGGGTTACTTTTTTTTTTTAAACCCACAATTGTATGGACAATAAGTCAGCAGAAGGCACAGTAATGGTGAGTTAACACAGAGTTTCTATTTTCAGTTGAACGCAACAACTGCATCATAAGACATGTTTCATATAGTTAATAGAAACATAGAAAATAGGTGCAGGAGGAGGCCAATTGGCCCTTTGAGCCAGCACTGCCATTCATTGTGATCATGGCTGATCATCCACAATCAGTAACCCGTGCCTGCCTTCTCCCCATATCACTTGATTCCGTTAGCCCCTAGAGCTCTATCTAACTCTCTTTTCAATTCATCCAGTGAATTGGCCTCTACTGCCTTCTGTGGTAGAGAATTCCACAAATTCACAATTCTCTGGGTGAAAAAGTTTTTTCTCGTCTCAGTTTTAAATGGCCTGCCCTTTATTCTTAGACTGTGGCCCCTGGTTCTGGACTCCCCCAACGGTGGGACCATTTTTCCCCGCATCTAGCTTGTCCAGTCCTTTAATGATTTTATACGTTTCTATAAGATCCCCTCTCATCCTAAATTCCAGTGAACACAAGCCCACGTTAAAGCATTTTTCTGGGGGAGAGGAGAGAAAGAACTGAAAACAAGTCGGTGTCCCTGGGTTTATAAAGGCAGGTACAGAATTAATGCCAGAAAAGTAAAAACTATGTTTTCCACCTGAATAAAATGATCAAAATAAGCAAACGAGTACTTAATGAGAAGCAAGAAGAAAAATATACAGGATGAATCTGTGTAATGGAGTATTATCTTGTTTTCGTCTGTCTGACAGGTGTCTTGTCTATTAAACAGAGAATATGCTGTTCCCCCTCTACTCACTAATTGGCATGACACTTCTCAAGGGAATGGAGTCTCAAACTATATTTATTCACGATCAAGATTGTGGACCAACTTATCGACTTCCAGGTAACTCATAAAAATGGGAGACCTATAACCCTAAATTCAGAATCAGACATCTCTAGATTAATATAGTCAGATGTAACAATGCAAGTGTTTTTTACTCTCCAGAGAATTCCACCCACTCTTTGCACATCCCAGGATAAACTCATCTTGTTTCTGGTTCTTAACTATATCTGATCATGTAATTACTCATGTAATGTGAACAAAGAATTGTCTTTATTCATATTACAAAAGCAGCTAATTGCCACCGGGCCTGAAATCACGACTGATAATGTTTGCTAGGAACATTTCTTGCAGATGGCTTAATATAAGGCTTTACAGACTGCAGTTGAACCAACGAATCACCAAACGTTATGAGACAAATGGATGCCATTTGGAATGTGTAGGAACTGCAGAGACTAGTTTAAACCAAAAATAGACAGAAAAAGCTGGAGAAACTCAGTGGGTCAGGCAGCATCTCGGCAGAAAATGTCTGAAGAAGGATCTCAACCCGAAATGTCACCTATTCCTTGTCTCCAGAGATGCCGTCTGACCCGCTGAGTTACTTCAGCTTTTTGGATCTATCTGAGGCCATTTGGAACATTGATCAGCCAAAAAATGGAGCTATGTAGACTAATTCTAATTCCCAACTCTTGGTCATTGCATGTAGTCTAAATCATATCAAGGCATTATGTAATGAGGATTGCAATCTCCATCATCTTTCAGGCAATAAAGTTCCAGAGCCACATCGTTCTTTAAGTGAAAGCATTTTCCCTCAATTGCCTCCAATCTTTGTTATTAAATCCATGCATCCTAATTACTATGTGCCCTGCACAACTTTAAACTTTGCCCCTGTCACCTGAGAGCTATGCCCTCTGGTATTTGATATTTTCATCGTTGGAACAAGCTTCTGACTGTCTACACTTTCTATGACATGCTTTCATATACCTCTATCAGGTCTAATACCCCTTAATCCAGGCATCATCCTCTGCAACCTTCCCAATGCCTCCACATCCTTTCCTCAATGGGATGACCAGGACTGCTTACAATACTGCAAATGCGGCCAAACAAAAATCCTATAAAGGGCCCAGGACGTGGAGCTTGGTGATGAGTGTATAATTACGTGAACACCAAACTGTCGTCACTGAAAAGCAGCCTAATGTATGCTTTCCTGTTATCATATGGTCTAGAGCAGAGAGGAATCCAGTAAGATAGCATCTGCTGCTGGCCTGTTATGGCAATGGGCAAATTGAAGTGGAACTAGGCCATTTAGTTTAGTTTAGTTTAGTTTAGTTTAGTTTAGTTTAGTTTAGTTTAGTTTAGTTTAAAGATACAGCGCGGAAACAGGCCCACCGAGTCCATGCCTACCAGCTATCCCCGCACATCAACACTTCCCTACACACACTAGGGACAATTTACAATTATACAGAAGCCAATTTACCTACAAGCCTGTACGTCTTTGGAGTGTGGTAGGAAACCGGAGCACCGGGAAAAACCCACGTGGTCACAGGGACGACGTACAAAACTCCATACAGACAGCACCCGTAGTCAGGATCAAACCCGGGTCTCTGGTGCTGTGAGGCAGCAACTCTACCGCTGCACCACTGTGCCGCCCCCTGAGGCAGGAATTGATTAGCACCATAACCAACCTCATGAGGCTGCTGTTCATTACGGTGGACGTAACTGCCACCAGACGGTAGTCAGGTCACTGTGCTCTTCTTGAGCACTGGTACGACAGATGCCCTTTTGAAGCAGGCCAGGACCGTAAACCCCAGAAACGAGGTTGAATATGTCCTTGAATACTCCAGCCAATTAGGCCTCACAGGTACAGGTATACTTCTCAAAATACCTAATTTCAACAATTTGAAATTTTAATGAAAATATTTTAATATATGTCTATATATAAAGGGGTAAGTGTACTTACTGATGTCTCGTGGCACTTGGTGAAAGATGGTAGCGAAGTTCAAAAAATTCATAATTTATCCAAGACATCTGTAGATCTCTAATGATTCAATAGGAAGTTGAACTGTCTTGGTTGCTCTAGGGACTTCAGGCTTTGTTTTCTTTTGCATTATATTGTATATTTTTATTGAACATTTTTGTGTGTTTATTATATTATCTATTGAGTACTTGTTTACCACATGTGTAGAAAGAACTGCAGATGCTGGTTTAAACTGGAGACACAAAAAGCTGGAGTAACTCAGCGGGTCACACTGCATCCCCGGAGAAAAGGAATAGGTGATGATTGGGGTCGAGACCCTTCTTCATAAGTTTTCTCCAGAGATGCTGCCTGTTCTGCTAAGTTACTCCAGCTTTTTGTGTCTATCCTCGTGTTCACTACCTGGTTGTGCTGCTGCAGGTAAAAATTTAATTGTTCCATTTCAGTACATATGACAATATAACATTCTTGATTCTAATCTAACTACTTTTACACTGGTGTCAAAAACTATTATTTATAAATATGTTATCATAACCTATGTGGTATTTATTTTAATAGATAATGATGATATCAAAGTGGTCTGTGGAACCCAAGATGTGCAACTATCGATCTATTTGTGCCCAATTTATTTTGCTGGTTACAACGAGAGTCATGTGGCTTTAAACAAACAATACCATGACTCTAAATGCCACGGAAAGGTGGATGATTCGGTTTCTCCTCCCGTTCTCAGGTTTTCATTTCCCATCAGTGATGTCAACTCCACATCCTGTGGAAACAGACTTATGGTAGGTCAGTCATCACGACCTGAAGGAATTGCGTACTTTGAGGAGAAATTACCTTGGAAATTATAGCTTATGATAGCATTAAATATAAAAATTTAAAATAGAACTGCAAAAATACATACCATTTATAATTTGTTAATTCCTCATGCTTATTCAGCTGGGCATGTGGGCTGAAGAATCACTAATGGAGTTTAATGCAGATAAGTGTGAGGTGATGCATTTTGGGAAGTCAAACCAGGGCAGGACCTTCACACTGAATATTAGTGCCCTGTGGAGGGTTGTAGAGCAGAGGGATCTAGGGGTGCAGGTGCACAATTCCCTGAAAGTGCCGTCACAGATAGATAGGATCTGTTGACCCATTTGGACAAGTTGGGTCGAAGGGCCTGTTTCCACACTGTATCACTCTTTGACTCTATAGGATGGTAAAGAAGACTTTTGGCACATTGGCCTTCATCAGTCAGAGTATTGAGTACAGATGTTGGGGACGTTATGTTACAGTTGTGTAAGACATTGTTGAGGCCATTTTTGGAATATTGTGTTCAGTTTTAGGATATAACTGCTATAGGAAGGATGCCATTAAGCTGAAAAGAGTGCAGTGAAGACTTACAAGGATATTGCTAAAACTCAAGTTTCTGAGCTATTGGGAGAGATTGGGCAGGCTGGGACTTTATTCCTTGGAGCACAGGAGACTAAGGGGTGATCTTACAAATGTGTATAAAATCATGAGGGGAATTAATAATGTGAATGTGCAGTCTTTTTACCAAAGGTTGAGGAGTTGAGAAGCAGAGGACATAGGTTTATGGTGAGAGGGAAAAGATTTAATAGGAATCTGAGGGGCAAGTTTTTCACTCAGAGGCTGGTGGATATATGGGGTGAGTTGCCAGAGGAGGTAGTTGAGGCAGGTATAATAACAATATTTAAAAGACACTTGGACAGGTATATCAAGGTATATCAATAGGGGAAGGTTCACAACGACATGGACCAAATGCAGGCAAATGGAACTAGCTGAGATGGGGCATCTTGGTTGACTACATTAGCTACAGGGAGAAGTTAATCCAGGCAGTATTCTTCTAAACCTCTTCTGCACCCATTACAGGAAGGATGTGGAGGCTTTGGAGAAGGTGCAGAAGAGGTTTACAAGTATACTGCCTGGATTAACCTCTCTCTGTAGCTAATACCCCCATATCCAAGCAACATTCTGGTAAACTTCCTCTGCACCCTCCTCATAGCCTGCACATCCTTCTTGAAATGGGGCATCCAGAACTGCATGTAATACTCCATAAATAGCCTAACCAAAGTCTTATAGAGCTGCATCATGACTTCCTGACTCTTATACCAATACCCTTAGCAATGAAGGGAAGCATACCATTTACTGCCCTATCTACTTCTGCTGCCACCTTCAGTGAACTATGAACTTGGACTCCACGATCCCTCTGCACATCAATGTTGTTAACTGTATGCACTCCCCTTACATTCGACCTCACACCTCACACTTGCTCAGATTCACATGCATCTTCACCTGAAAAAAGAGTTGGATAAACTTGAATAGATGAATTCTCTCTCTAATAGACGTAGAGGCACCATAAAAAAAACTGATGATAATTTATTATATATGTTCCTTATACATGCATATTTTCTGGCCTTTTGAGCACTGAATCCCAGAAAAAGTGTAACATAAGTTAAGAGCAGCTGCCCACAGTTCCAATGATCTGGGTTCAATATTTGAGCTCTGTTCAGTCTGTGTGGAGTTTGCACATTCTCGCTGTGACTTTGTCAGTTTCCCCTAGGAACGCCAGTTTCTTCCCAGAGCTCAAAGAAAGGCAAGTTAGTAGTTATTTGGCCATTTTAATTGCCTCTAGTGTGTAAATGGATGGCGGAATCTGGAAGGAGTTGATATGGGAGAATTTAGTGGGATTACTGTCAGATTAGTGTTTGATGGTGCATGGGTATGGTGGTCTGATGGGCCTGTTTCCATAGTTTATCACTCTACAACTTTAGCTCCACCATCAGAGGCCGTCCTCACCTGGACTACCATCTGGAAAGTACTGTAGTGTGAGCAGCAGGAAATTTTCAGAAAATAAATGCAAGTAGCCCCAAGACCAGGTTACAAATATCACTGCTTAAGAATGTATGGCAGTCTAACATAATATTTAAACAATAGTTTTACCTCAACATTTTAAATATATTTTGTTCTATACATAGATCACCAGTGCTCAAGGAACGGGTGCTTTTAAAGACTTTTCAAACATCCAATTTGTCAATATCAGTGGTATGATAGAAACCAACGACCCAGTAACAAACATCATAACGTACAACCAGGAATTGGTGTATCTGTATTCCTGCTCCTACCCTTTGGAGTACTTCCTCAATGATACTAAACTGGATGTGTAAGTAAACAATTTGCTCATTATTTGTTTAGCTGAATTCATTTTTAAGTAGAATTTCTGAATTAAAATGTACATTTGGAAAACATGAGCTTTAAACACTTCTCTGCTCCTTCCTTTGGCTATTAAATAATATCATGGACAAACACCATTCACATAAGATAGACTCGAAAAGCTGGAGTAACAGCGGGACAGGCAGCATCTCTGGAGAGAAGGAATGGTTGACGTTTCGGGTCAAGACCCTTCTTCAGTCTCGACCCGAAACGTCACCCATTCCATCTCTCCAGAGATGCTGCCTGTCCCACTGAGTTACTCCAGCTTTTTGTGTCTATCTTCGGTTTAAACCAGCATCTGCAGTTCCTTCCTACATATAACTTTCACATCATGGATTGAATCATCGGAGCAGATTTAAATAATATCAGTCCCCCCACCCCCTCCCCCCATGAAATAATAATTCCTACATTGCATTGCTGTCCACTGGTATTGTAGTTCAGAATTATTTATTTAAAAGGTTATAAGAACGTTTGGCCCATCCTGGTGATAAAACAGCCTATTCCCACCTTGCCTACACACAGAATTAGGATAGAGATTGCTCCATCAGATCGGTCCAACTTCAAAATGATTTCACCTCCATCCTTAATCCAAAATATCCAGAAAACAAAATTTCCGAGGAAAATACATTCTATGTTGCAAACCCTGTGATTCCGAATGAATAAAGATATTACAAGATCCAAATATAGCATCACTGATAGATATGACATGGAAGGAGACAGCCCATCCATGCCGGCTAAAGAGATCTAATTCAGCTGTTTCTATTTACTAAGCTCCCAATCTGTAGTGCTGTAGATTTATTGCTGGCGCCATGTCCTCGTCTAGGTACTTTTTAAATTTAATAAGGTTTTCAGATACGTTATGGATTTTAAAAAATCATAACAGGAAATCTTTGCTGTATTCTGTAATAATTTCATACTGATTGATTGATTGATGTAATTGATTTATAGTGCAGGAGTCAGTATAGCCATCAAGGATAACAATGGGACCTTCAGGAGCACGCTCACACTTCAGCTTTACAGTGTAAGTTGTTTGATCTTCTATCCAGTGATTAAGGTATCAAAGTTGCAAAATGTTACCAAAAATTAAGTCACAATAGACAAATGCGCTCAAGAATATCTGACCACCGAACCTTCAGTTATGATTAATTTATATATCAAATGTATTTTGATCAAAACATGCTTTGGAAAGATGCTGGAGGTTTGGAAACAGGGTTTCCTGTTACTGGATTAACAGAGTCTCTGATTTTCTGGCCAGTAATTTAAATGCATGGAAGATTGATGGCTCCGTCGTGGAAAAGATCTTAAAAAAATGACTTAAATACGCAGTGCAGGATTTAGGTTGGAGATGTGGTTCAAACGAGAAAGTAATGAATGGGTTTGTAGTGAAATTAAACATTAACAGAAAGAAGAAATCAGCCATAGGAATTAACTCAGCATGCAAGTAAATAGCCTTTGGGTTATTTGGGGAAAGAAATGAGGTTAGGAGTAGAAATAGAGTAACATAAACACAGATGAGTATAGTGAGGCTGTGTGAAGTCTACCTCATGGATTGCCATGTGCAATACTGCTTTTTAACCTGAGGAGAATTCAGAAACTGGCAAGAGACTGTTGACTGGGTCGGGGTAATGATCATCTCCAAAAGATGGATTACTTAATATCTAATAGATAATGTAGCAGCTGGTTCTCACACAAAAGATATAAAGAAGAGTGCATCTCCCATTTGGTCTCGGAAAGAAAGAGATCTTTAAATTATACTTATCACGTTTAATAGCATTATCGTAACTAATAGCCGGAGAGAGGAAATGGTCAAATTCATACAGCTGTTGCAATTGTGGACATTTTTAATGTAAATCTTAAATAATAGGTTTTAACCCGCAATGGCAAAATAATGCTGGAAAATAGAAAAATACTGGAGATAGACACAAAAAGATGGAATAACTCAATGGGTCAGGAGGCATCTCTGGAGAAAAAGAATAGGTGACATTTCGGGTCGAGACCCTTCTTCAGACTGAAATGAGCGATATAGACAGTGATGTAGAGAGATATAGAACAAATGAAAGATATGCAAAAACGTAACGATGATCAAGGAAACGGTCCATTGTTAGCTGTGGGCTAGGTGATAACGAGTTATGCAGAGAGTGAAATTTGCCAGGACAACAGTGAAACTAGTACAACGACTAGGGTGGGGAAGGGACGGAGAGGGGATGCAAAGGTTACTTGGAGACATAATCCTCCAAAATTTCCGCCACCTCCAACAGGATCCCACTACCAGTCACATCTTCCCATCTCCACCCCTTTCCACCTTCCGCAGAGACCGTTTCCCCCACAAGTCCCGGGTTAACTCATCCCCTCCTACCCAAACCACCCCCTCCCCAGGTACCTTCCTGTGCAACCGCAGGAGATGTAGTTATACCTCCTCCCTCAACTCTGTCCAGGGACCCCAACAGTCCTTTCAGGTTAGGCAGAGGTTCACTTGCACCTACTCCAATCTCATCTGCTGTATCTGTTGTTCAAGATGTGGACTCTTATACATTGGCGTGACCAAGCGTAGACTGGGCGATTGTTTTGCTGAGCACCTTTGCTCAGTCCGCCTGGACCTACCTGATCTCCCGGTTGCTGAACACTTTAATTCCCCTTCCCATTCCCACACTGAACTTTCTGTCCTAGGCCTCCTCCATTGTCAGAGTGAGGCTGAATGCAAATTGAACAGCACCTCATATTTCACTTAGGCAGCTTAAAACCCAGTGGTATAATTGACTTCTCTAACTTCAAATAACCCTTCCATCTCACCTCTCTCCATCCCTCCCCAACCCAAGTCATTCCAACTTCAAAGTCGTCTTGTTGAGTCTCATTGTCTATACTTGTTTTCACCCTGGCCACGGCTAATAATGGCCTGTTTCCATTATCATCGTTACATTTTTGCATATCTTTCATTCTTTTGTTCTATATCTCTCTCTACATCACCGTCTATATCTCTCATTTTCCTTTCCCCTGACTCTGTCTGAAGAGAGGTTTCAATCTGAAACGTCACCTATTCCTTTTCTCAAGATGCTGTCTGACCCGTTGAGTTACTCCAGGTTTTTGTGTCTATCTATGATTAATAAGTTTGTAGATGACACAAAATTGGGTGGTATCGTAGTAAAGATGTTTATCAAAAATTGCAGCAGGATCTTCATCAGTTGGGCTGGTGGGTTGAGCAATGGTTAATGGAGTTTAATATAGATAAGTGCAAGGTGTTACATTTGAGGTCAAACCAGGGCCGGACCTACACAATGAATGGCAGGGTTCTGGGGAGTGTTGTAGAGCAGAGGGATCTAGGAGTGCACATACATAATTCCTTAAAGTGGCATCACAGGTAGATAGGGTGGTTAAGAAGGATGTTATGATACAGTTGCACAAGACGTTGGTGAGGCCATGTTTGGAGTATTGTGTTCAGTTTTGGTCATGCTGCTATAGGAGTGATGTTGTTCAGCTTGAAAGGGTGCAGAGAAGATTTACGAGGATGTTGCCAGGATTTAAGGTTCTGAGTTATAGGTAGAGGTTGAGCAGGCTAGGACTTTATTCCTTGGAGTGCAGGAGGATGAGGGGTGATCTTATAAAGGTGTATAAGATCATGGGGGAATAGATAGGGTAAATACACAGTCTTTTACCCAGAGTAGGGGAATCAAGAACCAGAGGACATAGGTTTAAGGTGAGAGGCAACTTTTTCACACAAAGGGTGGGGGTATATGGAACAAGCTGTCAAAGGAGATAGTTGAAGCAGGTACTATCATAACATTTAAAAGATACTTGGACAGGTATGTGGATAGGAAAGGTTTCAAAAGATATGGGCCAAATGCTGGGAATAGTGTGGATAGGGCACCTAGGTCTGAGTGGGTAAGTTGGGCCAAAGGGCATGTTTCCATTCTGTATGACTCTATGGCATGGTTGTGGGAGGGACTTGATAAGCTGCTCAATGTTCCGAGGTTTCAATGTTTCAGACTTGATCGAGAGGAAGGCAAAAGAGGTGGAGGAGTTGCACTATTAATCAGAGAGCTGTCACGGTGGCACTCAGAGAGGATATACTGGAGGATTTGTCCGCTGAGGCAGTATTGGTGGAGCTTAGAAATAAGAAAGGTGCAAGTACTCGAATGGGATTTTATTATAAGCCCCCCAATAGCAAGCGGGAGATAGAGGAACAGATATGTAGATAGATTACTGAAAGATGCCAAAGCAACAGGGTTGACTTAGTGGGTGATTTGAACCTTTCCAATATTGACTGACTTGCTCAGTGCTAAAGGCATAAATGAGGTAGAATTTATGAGGTATATCCAAGAGGCTTTTTTGATACAGTATGTGGATAAACCCAAGAAGGAAACATACTGGACCTTGTGTTAGAATTAACCTGGCCAGGTAACAGGTGTTTTAGTGGAAGAGCATTTATGGGATAGTGATCACAACTCTATAAGTTTTAAGATTGTTTAAACAGGGAGAAGGCTGAGGAATATAAAGAAAATAGGAAAGAACTCAAGGGAATGATTAGAAAGGCCAAGAAATTGGTTTTTATACCTATATTAAAACGAGGAAAACCTGGGAGAAGGTCGGACAGCTCAAGGATAAAGAAGGGAATTTGTGCCTGGAGTCTGGGAATGTCGGTAAGTAAACAAATACTTTGCATTTGTTTTTTATCAAAGAGAAGGACATGGAAGACAGTGAGATCAGTGTGAACACTAATATGTAAGGGCAGTTTGAGATTAAGAAGGAGGAGGTGTTGGGGCTCTTGAAGAGTATTAAGGTGGATAAATCCCCAGGACCTGATGGGATTTATCCCAGGTTATTGAGAGAGGTAAAAGAAGAGGAGCCTTAATGAAGATCTTTGCAACTTATGTAATGTTGTTTTTACGAAAGAAAGTAGAGAGAATACAGGGAATTATAGGCTGGAAAATCTCATGTCAGTGGCAGGGAAACTATTGAAGAGGATTCTTCAGGATGGGATTTACTTCCCATTTGGAAAAGAATGGGTTACCAAGGGAGAGTCAGCATTGCTTTGCACACAGGTCGTTTCTTACTAACTTGATCGAGTTTTTGAGGTGGTGACGAAGGTGATTGATGAGGGTATGGCGGTGAATGTTGTGGATTTTAGTAAGGAATTTGCTAAAGTCCCCAATGGTAGGCTGATCCAGAAGATTAAGATGCATGGGATTAACAATGACTTGGTCATATTGACTCAGATATGGATTCAGAACTGGCTTACTGATAGAAGACAATAGGGTTGTGATGGAAGGACAATCAGGCTGGAGGTCTGTGACCAGTGGAGTTCTGCAGGGATCTGTGTTGGGACTGCTGCTGTTTGTGATATATATATATATATATATATATATATATATATATATATATAAATGACGGACGTTAACGCAGACGGGTTGGTTCGTAAATTTGTAGATGACAGCAAGATTGCTGAGGTCATGAACTGTGAGGAAGACTGCCAAAGTATATAGCAGAATATAAATCAGCCACAAAAATGGGCAGAGAAACAGCAGATGGCGTTTAATCCGAGCATGTGTGATAGGTTGCAATTTGGGACATCAAATGTAAGACGGAAATTTACAATTAATGCATGACCCTTAACAGCAATGATATACAGAGATATCTTGGGGTCCAAGTCCATAACTCCCTGAAAGTGGCAACACAAGTAGATAGAGTGGTAAAGAAAGCACATGGTATGCTTGCTTTCATAAATCAGGCCATTGAATATAACAGTCAGGAAGGCATGATATAGTGTCTTGGGGGAGTAATGGGAATGGGAGGAAGACAGCTTGGGGAAGTAAAGGGGGATGGGATGTAGTCAGCTTGGGGGAGTAATGGGGATGGGGTGTAGCCAGCTTGGGGGGAGGAAGGGGAATTGGAGGATGCCAGCTTGTGGGGAGTAAGGGATGGGAGGTTGGCATCTTGGGGGAGTAAGGGATGGGTGGCAGCCAGCTTAGGGGAGTAAGGGATAGAGTTCCCAAAGTCCGTTGCGAACCAGGGACCGTGACCTCCGTGATGTTAAGGTCCGCAGCTCCCGCAGGTTGGAGCACCAAAGTCCGATCCCTGGCAAAGGGATCGCCCGCTCCGAGATGTTAAAGTCCACAGGCTCCACGGTTTTGGAGCTCTAGAAGTCCCAGCAAGAGGCCCAGCCAGCTCCACGATGTTGGGCCGCAGTGCGGATGGAGATACGGCAAGGAAAAAGTTGCATGTCCGTCAAGGAAAGAGATAAGAAAAGTTTCCCCACCACCCCCACATAATACAAAACTAAAGATAAATTAAAACATACATTTTACAACAAACTAAAAACAAACAGAAGGAAAAGGACAAAGACAGACCGTTGGCGAGGCAGCCATCATGCAGCGCCCCCTGGTGGTATTTTAAAGACTTTTGCATAGGTATAGGGATATGTAGGGAATTGAGGGATGTGGGTTATGTGCAGTCAGATAGCTGATGGTCTTGGCATCATGTTTAGCACAACCCAAAAGGCCAGTTCTTGAGCTGTACTGTTCTATGGTCTGTGTTCAATGGTCAAAAATAGTTCAACTACCATCACAAAAGCATACGTAAACTGTATTCTTTTTCAGGACTCAGGTTACAAAAATTCTATGATCGTCCCAAACACAGGACTCATCTTGAAAACTAAGATTTATGTAGAAGTAAAAGCTGTCAACCTAACTGAAAGGTAAGAGAAGTAAAAATCGTTTGAGTGTTATAATTAGAAAAGCTTTGTCCTCTATGTCACAAGACCATGGGCCTGTGAAATGTCACACGTGAGGTAATGCGGCCTTCTCAAAAATCATTGCACTAAGATTTAATTTATTGTAACTCATATGGTTCTAAGGTTTCTTGAACTAAAAGTAGAAACTTTTAATTGCAGGACATAATTTGAGATATAATGAATCAAAGTTGGAAACAGTCACCTGTACTAAAAGTATTTTTCATAAATAATTTTTAATCTCTTACCTGAAATCCTACAGCCTCGACCACCAGCGTGAAAGCTTTATTTAGTTAATTGAAGGTCTCTTTTGTGTTTACAACCTTAAGACATAGGAGTAGAATTTGGCCATTTGGCCCATCGAAGACTTCAGCATTCAATCATGGCTGATCTATTTTTCCCTCTCAACCCCATTCTCCTTCCTTCTCCTAGAAAAGCCCATTAAAGTAATTCCGTGGTAAAGTTTGTAAATGGTTAGCTGTGGATCTGATAACAATTTGTGTTGTGTATGCTGTAGCCAACTCTTGTTTAGATCTAGATTTATAATTGTCACGTGTACCGAGGTACAGTGAAAAGCTTTGTCGTGCATGCTATCCAATCAGATCAGATATACCATACATTGATAGAATTACGTCAAACTCAAGTACAATAGATAGAGCAAAGGGGAAGATACAGAGTGCAGATTATAGTTCTCAGCATTGTAGTGCATCAGTTCTAAATTGGAGATTGAATTCCTTTTTATGTTCAGGGAGTTCTATTTCCTGATCTGATTTAGAAGCATTGCTGTCCCTTAATGCTGTTCTAAGTCAACTAAAGTAACAGCAAATTTAATGTATCACCTCCTTTCAGAAACATACAAATGTTAGAATTTAAAAGGATGTACGCAGTGGGAAGATGTAAACTGCCTTTGTGAAAATGCTTGCTGTGTATTTATCATCATTTATCTTCCACACAAAGGTTCAATGTCCTTCTTGATCGTTGCTATGCTTCAACTTCACCATTTCATTTAAATTCTTCCCAAACATATGATCTCTTTGTTGGGTAAGTGCTCTAAATCTACACGTTTACTGTAGTAATTTTCTATCAATCTAGTTAATTTTTTTACGTATATTCTCACCCCTTCACTATTGTGATCTACACATTTCTTGAAAATCATAAGGAATGGATAAATCAATGTAGAGATGAGATTGTACCTGAGAGACAGCCCGACTTCTGACACCTCAGCCCCAGTCATTAAAATCTCCTCACTAAACTGCCACTTTTGCCCACATTTATAAACCACAACAGGAACCATCCTTGTTTTGTTTATTTTTATTTCCGTGTAAAGTTTACTTGCATATTTTCTATGTTTTATGGTGTTTCTGTAAGAACACAAATTAGATCACTAGTAGGTCACCCTGCTTCTCAGGCTATGTGCCAGTCAACAAGGCAGCACCATCACCCTTTCACCTCTGCAGAAGCTTCTCGAGCCGAAACGTCACCCATTCCTTCTCTCCAGAGATGCTGCCTGTCCCGCTGAGTTACTCCAGCATTTTGTGTCTATCTCCAATTTAAACCGGCATCTGCAGTTCCTTCCCACACACTTTCACCTCTACCTTCCCCAACCTCACCATCCTGCATTGTTGTTTTGGTAGCAGTGAGTTTTGGCCTGATAGGCCCTTCAATCCAAACTCATCCTCATGGATGTTTTGCACCTTCTCCAGCTCAATCAAATCTTTCCTATCGTGTGATGACCAGAACTGCACACAATACTCAAAGTACAATCTAACCAATGTCTTGTTCAGCTGTAACATGGCATCCCAATCCATTCCCCATGCCTCAGTCAATGAATGTAAGCATGACCTTCGCCTTCCCCACCACCCAGTCTATCCATGGTCCAGTTTTTGGTGAATTATGTTGAATCCTGGTGTCCCATGCACAAAACCATGCTGACTGTACAAATTTTCATGTATCTATATTAAATTTATGTGAGGATGTCAACTGTGCATCATGTTGCAAAGATACGATATGAGGGAACTTTATTTATCCCAGGAGGGAATTCGGTCTGTCAACAGTCATGGAAACACAACAAGATACATGAAATATGAAATTAAAGAGTGGAGAGTCCAGGATTGGGGATGTGCAAAGATTGGGAAGGGGGAGGGAGGGGGAAGGGGAGTCAGTCTACCCCATGACACAAGGAAGAGGAGTTGTACAGTTTGATAGCCACAGGGAAAAAGGATTTTCTGTGGCATTTTGTGCTGCAAGAGTCCAGATTGTCCTCAGAATGAATCATTTATGTTCAAATGAGTGCAGTCAGGTGCCAGGGCTGCACCATATAACTGAGCAGAATACAGCTGATCGTGCTCCAGCTATCACGGTAGCCAAGATGATAAGTTCTGTTACTGGCTGTAATGCTCCTAAATTGATTGCTGACACTTGCTTCCGATAACTATTTCCTTGGGTCAACTATTAGTCTCATCATTGCGAGAAATTTAGATTTGCTTGTGGGCTGCGGAGATCATCTTCTTTTGAAGATACATGTTCATCACAATACGTCATTCGCAGTGTCAGGAACGGGCCTCAATTATTTCTCTAATAGCTTGAACCAGGGGCATCCCCTGCCAACATTAGACAATAGACAATAGGTGCAGGAGTAGGCCATTCGAGCCAGCACCACCATTCAATATAATCATGACTGATCATTCTCAATCAGTACCCCGTTCCTGCCTTCTCCCCATACCCCCTGACTCCGCTATCCTTAAGAGCTCTATCTAGCTCTCTCTTGAATGCATTCAGAGAACTGGCCTCCACTGCCTTCTGAGGCAGTGAATTCCACAGACTTACAACTCTCTGACTGAAAAAGTTTTTCCTCATCTCAGTTCTAAATGGCCTACCCCTTATTCTTAAACTGTGGCCCCTGGTTCTGGACTCCCCCAACATTGGGAACATGTTTCCTGCCTCTAACGTGTCCAACCCCTTAATAATCTTATATGTTTCAATAAGATCCCCTCTCATCCTTCTAAATTCAAGTGTATACAAGCCGAGCCGCTCCAGTCTTTCAACATATGACAGTCCCTCCATTCCGGGAATTAACCTAGTAAACCTACGCTGCACGCTCTCAATAGCAAGAATGTCCTTCCTTAACACCATCTTTAAGCTCCTTCTGTAGGATTTGAACCTATGCTTTTACTGGAGATGGCACTTCAGTCCCCAGTAAGGCTACCCTTCCTGCTTCAGGGCTCTAACCATAAAATACTGAAGGAAAGCATGCCTCCATTGCCTTATTATGACTATGACATATTTTTGAAGCAATATTTTTTTCCCTTTAATAAGGTGCTTCATGTTTTTGTGTTGCCTCCCTGATTTTGTGCACCTCGCCCAGGTTCTCTGCTGAACCCTAGACGGTCAGGAATAAATTCAACTGATTCCCATCAAAAAATATAACAAGATTTCCTTCAATTCCAATTTTGCTGGGTCACAAAATCGCTTTTCATGGTTGAGATATGAGCTAAAATAATGTATTCAACTCTACAGATGCAATAAAGAACCACAGACCAACGTCGTGTCTAACGGAAAGGACCAGTTTGCGAGATTCTATTTTGAAGCATTCCGCTTCACTGAGCATCGAGACCTGGCTGTCTCCACCTTCTATCTGCACTGCATCACACGTCTCTGTGCTCAAGCTGCTTGCAGTGAATTTAATGTGAGTACCAGACATACAGGATGAAAATGTTTTGACATCCTTTTCAAAAAGAGATGTCGGACCTAAATTCCCAAGGTTTCAGCTCTGATGAGTGGGGTTCTGACGGTGATGGAAGGTTCGCTGTCTGCAGGCAAAGACATAAACCTTGTCCAAAATTGTGAACCGTGTCCCAAATGGTGAACCATGTCCCAAATTGTGCACCATGTCCCAAATTGTGCACCATGTCCCAAAATTGAAACATGCCTCAAAACCATGAAGCTGGGTTCTTGAGTCTGGTGATACGTTCTTTCAAGTTTCTGTATCTTCTGCCCAACAGGACCAGGGAGAAGGAATGACCCGGGGTGCGACAAGTCTTTGATTATATAGGCAGCTTTTATGGGGACTATGGTCCGTGTGATGGACTGAGCTACACCCACAACTTTCTGCAATTTCTTGCAGACTTGGGCAGAGCTGATCCCAAACCAAATTGTGATGCAACCCAAAGTATGCTTTCAATGGGCATCTGCAGAAGCTTCCATGAGTCAATGAAGACATGCTGAAGTTCTACAGTCTCCTAAAGAAATAGAGGCGTTGGTGTGGCTTCTTGTCTACGCACAATACTCCAAATGTTGCCGAGCCAGTTTTAGAGAATCCCCTTTATTCTTACATTTTACCACACCAGCCTCTGTAACTAGCACAACATTATTCAGCATTTCCATCACCTTGAACGTGAACCCACCACTAGATACATTGTCCTCTCCCCAACGCTTTCTGCTTTCCACTCTCGCTGCGATTCCCTGGTTTGCTCGTGCCTCCTCACCTATTCCACCCCCAACCCAGGTATTTTCCCCCGGAGATGTGACACCTGTCCCTAACCCTAACCCTCAGTTCCATCCAGGGCCCTTATCCAATCTCGTCGACTGCATTCCGTGCTCTCCAAGTGGCCTCCTCTACATTGGTGAGACCCAATGCTGGCTTGGCAACCCCTTTGCCAAACACCTGCACTGCATCCGCTCTGGCCATCTGTATCTACCAGTTGCTAACCATTTTAGAGTCATAGCGTCATACAGCATGGAAACAGGCCCATAGACCCAATTTGCCCATGCCACCAACATGCCCCATATACACTAGTCCCACTTGCCTGTGTTTGGCCCATATCCCTCTTAACCTATCCTATCCATGTATCTGTCTAAATATTTCTTAAACTTTGTGATAGAATCTGCCTCAACTACTTACTCCAGCATCTCACTCCATTTACCCACCACCTTTTGTGTAAAAAGTTTACCCCTCAGGTTCCTATTAAATCATTCCCCCTTCAACGTAAACCTATGTCCTCTGGTTCTCGATTCCCCAACTCTGGGCAAGCGACTGTACAAAATCTTAAGGAGTAAATCGGGTAAACGCACATAGTCTTTTAGAGTAGGGGAATCGAGAATTAGGTCCGAAAGGCCTGTTTCCACGTTTAATAACTCCATGACTCTAACTTGTAGTTGCAGAAAACTACTCAAATCATGTTCCTTTTTCTTTTAGAAATGTGCCAGGTCAAAAAGAGAAGCACCGGTCATACACACCACTCCAACGCCAGATGCATTATCCAACCCCTCGGTAATTAGTTCCTCAAGTATCCTGACCAAGAATGATAATGGTATGTTTTTTAAAATCCAATTTAAATCAAAATGCACATGAAATATGAAGTCTATCATTAGCATTGAACAACATAACCAAATGTTTCAGCCGAGGATTGGTCCTGGATCTGATAAAGACAGGGTAAAAGCAAACAAATAAAGTGGCCAAGAATTGTACTATAATTTTCTACTGATGGGACCTTGTGCATGTTTGGCCAATCAGGATCATTGTAATATGAGGTTGTGGGCACGCAATCTTTATCAAAATGCCCCGGTATGACCTCAGTAAATTCTCTAACTCTCAATTAATGGAATACCCTTGTCAAATTCAGCCACCCACAGAAATTTGTACATTTGCTCCACATTGGTACACAAGTCATGATATGAAACAGTGGTCTGTAACCATTCTCAGTGTGGCCTAGTGTCAAAATAGATTGTGTCATAATCCCAGCACTTTTCTCAATCTTTCTTGCTAAAATGTTGCAACCCACTCCATAAACTTTCCACATGAGCAGTGCTAATATTCAGAATGAATGAGAAGCTGTTCAAGCCACAGATGGCACACCCAAACAGCCAATCCCTGCTTTTGTGCATTTTGAGAGGCTCTGCTTCGAGAAATTGTCAAAACCTTTACAGATGTGTCTCAGATGGGCCTTACACTCAATATCTGGAAGGTAGAGTTCCTCTGTCATTTACTCTTTCTGCGCACCACTCCACTCTCACAATAAAGGTCACAGAAAAACCCTGGAAAATGTGGATCGTTCCCCTAACTCAGCATCACAACGTCTCAGTGAAAGCCGGCATGGAAGGATAAATTCATGATCACCAACACAGTCTTTAATCAACTGAAAAAAGGATACTTGGAGATCAAGATCTCTCACATGGCACAAAAGTCGTGGTTTACCAAGATATCTGTTCCCCTATATGGTTCCGAGACCTGGACTACTGTTTCAGTTTCAGTTTATTGTCACGTGTACCGTTGAACAGTGAAAAGCTTTTGTAGCTTGCTATCCAGTCAGCAAAAAGACAATACATGATTACAATCGAGACATTTACAGTGTATAGATACATGATAAGGAATAACATTTAGTGCAAGGTAAAGCCAGCAAAACATAGTTAAAGTAAGAAATGTTGCTGTTGGAATTGAGATTTAAGTGTGGAGCGATTTAATATGAGTTTGTAGATCTGCTTCTGTGGCTAGCACACAAATAGTCGCTTGGGCTGGGCATCATTTTGGAAGCCTTTCTGTGAGCAGGCATTTCTAGGTGTTGGGAAAGTACAGATTGTCCTTAGAATAGGACTTTATACAGATTGTGTTGGTGGTACTTTCCCAACTCCTAGAGATGCCTGCTCACATGATGGCTTCCAAAATGACGCTCAGCCCAGGCGACTAGGCGAATAAGTAAACCAAAGTTAATGTCTGCTCCCAGCACAACATCCCCAGAAATTGAGTCCCTGGCTATGTTGGGCTGTTGGGAATGGAATCTGATACTCTTGTATCAGAGTATCATGGTATGTAGGTTTTATCTGTTTACCACCATTTGTACACAGGGGAATGGTATGCACAATTTTATGGTGTTGATCTCAATAAGCTCTCACATCACCAAACTTCTACTCATCCTTTGACAAACACACACACATTATCACCTCAACTAATTTGAGGAACGTTTTTCTTGTTTGCAACCCTTTTAAGATTGCTGAGAACTCAAAGCCAGAATTCTTGCCACTCCTCTTCATTCTGACTTTCCTTGTCAGCTAATTTCTCTTTTTCCACTTCCCACATCTATACCCACGTCAATGAACAGTTCCCCACATCTGATTGTCTTGGAAATTTACTAAACACCTGGTCCTCCTGTTTCTTCCCACATCCCAAACACATGCTTTTTGGAAGATTAATTGTCTACTGTAAGTTGTTTCTGGTGTAGGTAAATAGTAGGTAAATTGGGGGTGGGGTGGTTTATGTGTGTGTTTGTCTGCTTGGAAATAAGTAATAGAATGAGATAGATGGGACATCTGAAACCTTGTATAGACTTAAATAGCCTCCTATGTTGTTGGAAATATGAAATTCAATGCTGGTACTTCAGATGAAACAAACAAATAAGTCTAGCTAACATGCTGAATAACCATGATGTATGTGTACAACCTCTTGCATAAACATTTACTCTTAATTATTTTGCTTCTGTACTTTTTTCCACAGTGGTGAACACAAATAATGATTCAGGTAAGGGAAACTATTGCTGCAGGGCACTTAAATTCATCATAAATATAAAGAAAAAAAAAGAGCAGATGCCAAATATTAACATTTGCTAACAAAGGCATTTTCTTTGATATTTTTAATGTTCATTAATAGGTGCTCCACAAGACAACATTCTCACATTGTCAAAATACAAACCTTGCAATTATTTATATAATTAGAAAAATTGACAATCGTAAATTTCAACAACATCTAACCTTTATGATTCTGCTGATAGCAATTTCAACTGTTACTTTGTTTAGGATGGCCAAGGATGCCTACCTGAGTTCCCTATTGCCAGTTGCTTCTCTACGTGCTTGGTCTACAACTTTAATGAAACCCCATATGACAAACACCACCCAGTATCTCCTTCCTAGATTTCACAAATTTTCTAGCAGATTTGGACTGTGTGTAACTCTGGGACACACAGTAGAACCCCTCTGTGATCTGAAACAGATATCTGCACCTTTTACATGAATGCTTCTACAACCACTTCAATGACAGACCAAACAAACTCAGGGTGATAAGAGACGCGATTATAATTAATTTTTCTATTCAGTAAATATGAAATATATTTTGATTGTCTTAATTTAATGATACAAATGAAAGAACCTGCCATGCTTTTTCATATCATATTACTTAATTGAAACAGAATATTAGGTAAAGTTCCTTCAAAGTTTGTTGCCTCTGAGGTAGCTTTCTACTTGAAAATCTCAGCAACTGTCCTGTTTCATGACTTCTCTCTTGAATTTGTCTGCTCATTGCCAAAAATGGATGAAAATGTTAGAATACAATACGGTCAGTATGTTTTCAATGACTGAGAATGGCAAATTCATTGTTTATTTAGTTACAAAAAGATGTCTGCAAATTTAGTTCATTCATTCCAGTCTATTTTACAACTTGCTGGACTTTTAAAAATATAACTTTAACCCTTCTGTGAACTAATGGTCAAAAATTTTACCAACGCATCAAAAAATCGAATTCAATCTTCATGAATTCCTCATCTCAACAATAAAAAAAGCTCAACTGACAAATAAAAAAAATATATGAAGTAATTCTGGTGTTTATTGGCATTTCCCTGCATCCATGTTATATCTGATGTTTTAGCTTTACTTTCTGCTTTCTCCCACTCCTCGAACACAAGTGCTGATTTTCATTCATGGCACAGCTCCTCATTGACTCATTTGCATGCAACTTCACATTTCCAAGGCTAGAAATGAATACTAGCAAACTATTCAATCTTTTAAAGCTTTAAATCTGAGCCCAAGGTCATTTGTAATTGGCAGATCATTATATAGTAATCCAGAATATGTGCTCTGCCATTCTCCACACCATCGCCCTTTCTCTCTTCCTTCCTACTGCCGTGATTCCTTAGTCCAGGTTGCTGAGGTTGATTTTATTATTTCAATCAAATGCTTGGTTCACACTTTCATTGATTTATCATGCAAGTGATCTTGCATTGTTAGTGTAGATAAGCAATGTTGGCTCTTTCTATTTCTTGAACATTGTTTAACATGTTTGTTATTTTTACCTCCAGCATCAGCTTTAGCTGCTCAACAGGCCTTGAGTGTGTACACTGGTCTGGGAGTTGGATTGGGAATCTTGGCTGTAACCTGCATTGTCATGATTGCAACAGGTATACTACTGTATCGAAGATTCAAGAAAAAGAGCACCTTAAAATAAGCTGGGAAGCATGTAAAGAAAATATAAAAATAAACAAGTTACCTTTCACTGATGACTTTGCACACATTCAAGCTTCCATTAGAGCTTTCTGAAATAGAGACGATGAGTCTTATTGTAGCCACTGGCAGTATGAGCCATATTTTGTAGAGTATATTGGTATATACTATTTCATTGCCACTTGGAAACCAAAATATAACTGATTAATTTTAACTGCACCTATGCTAGGATCATATGTCGTGACACAATGAAGATTGTATGCATACATCTTTCTCTATGCAACAATTACATTTAATTTGCAAAAAGGTATAAAATATGTCAGATAATATTACTTAAAAATTACACTTTGTAAATTTATATGTTCTACTATAATAAGAGTGGAAAATCAGGTTGGGTAAATTCTAAAATATAGTGTTGCTTAATCATTGTGATGCCTTTACTGCGTCTACTTAGCCTTGTCTGTCTGACAAAATCTGCACATTGGAAGCAAAAAAGGATGTAATATTGTGAAGTAAATGAGTGAAACTGAATTTTTTTTGCACACCACGATGCAGATGACAATGTATTAGAGTAGAATGAAAAATAAAGTGCGAGCTGCTCTGATCATTTAGTGTGTATACAGCTTGGTTTGGTATTGAGTACAACGAAACAGGCATATTCCAAATTATGAACATTTGTTTACTTGTTTTAGATAAAGACAGACTGGGCATTGGTATGGGGCATCACAGTTCACAGAATAGGTGACTCTGGTCAGGGTGGGAAAGATACACAAGACATTTTGGGTGGTACTGTGGTGCAGTAGTAGAGTTGCGACCTTGCAGCGCCAGAGACCTGGGTTTGATCCTGACTACGGTGCTGTCTGCACAGAGTTTATATGTTTTCCCTGTGACCATGAGGTTTAACTCCGGGTGCTCCACTTTCCTCCCACACTCCGATGACATACAGGTTTGCAGGTTAATTGGCTTTGGTAATAAAAACTTGCCCACACCGATCAACATGCCTAGGGTTGCCAACCCAAATTGGTTTGTCCCATATGGGACCGCCCTTGTCCCGTATTAGGCCCGGGGATGCTGTAGGCCCGGACACTGTAGGCCCGGGGGCCGCGGTAGGTCCGGACAGTGTAGGTCCAGACAGTGTAGGTCCAGTCAATGTAGGCCCGGAAGCCCGGGCGCAGCCTAACGGAGGTTGCGTAGCAACCTGCCTCCCGGCCCGGGCGGCCGTCATTGGTGGAGGGGGAGCACATGAGCGATGGCTGGGTGAGGTCACGCGGGGCGTGACGTCACCTTGTCCCTTATTTGGGAGTGAGATAGTTGGCACCTCTAAACATGCCCCATCTGCACTAATCCCACCTGCCTGCATTTGGCCCACATTCTTCTAAACCTGTCCTATCCATGTACCTGTTGTGAAAGTACCTGCCTCAACTACCTTCTCTTGCCGCTCGTTCCATGCATCCACCAACCTTTGTGTAAAAAAGTTGCTCCTCAGGTTCCTATTAAATCTATTCCCCCTTACCTACAACTGGTTCTTGATTCCCTGACTCTAGGTAAAAGACTCAGAGATCCCCTCATGATCTTATACATCTCATAAGGTCACCCCTTATCCTCCTGTGTTTCAAAGTATAAAGTCCTAGACTGCTCAACCTCTCCCCATAGTTCAGGCCCTGAAAAATAGATACAAAGTGCTGGAGAAAAGTCAGGCAGCATCGCTGGAGAAAAAGGATTGGTGATGTTTCGTGTCAGGATCCTTCTTCAGACTGAAAGTAGAGGTGGGGGGAGGGAAGGAGAGGAGCTGGAAGCAAGAAGAAAACAGGATGTATCGGGGCCAGCCACAAATTACCTCAAGCAGGGCATCACCTGGTAGGTCATTATTAGCTAGGGAAGGTATGATCTCAAGAGAAACAATGTGGACAACTATGAAACTGGTAAAATGACTAGGGAGGAGGAAGAGGGCAAGGAGGGTGGGGGAGGAGTATGAGATTAAGCTACTTTAAATTAAAGAATTCAATTTCATACCGCTGCGTTGTCAGCTACCCAAGCAAATTATAAGATGATGTTCCTCCAATATAGCGTGTGGCCTCACTCTAGCTATGGAGGAGCCCTATGCCAGAAAGGTCAGTATGGGAATGTAAAGCGGAGTTGAAATGGTCAGCAACCGGGAGAACCCGTAGTCTAGATGGACCAAGCGTAAGTGTTCCGAGAAACGGTCGCCAAGTCTAAGTTTGGTCTTGCCTATGTACAGGAGCGCACATCGGGAACACTGGATGCAGTAGATGAGGCTAGGGGAGGTACATGTGAACTGTCCATCCTGAAAGGACTGTCGGGGTCACTGGGTGGAGTCAAGGGAGGAGGTACAAGGACTGGTGTTGCATCTCCTGCGGTTGCAGGGGAAAGTACTTGAGGAGGCAGTGGTATGGGTGGGAAGGGACGAGTGAACCACAGAGTGACTTTCTGCAGAACGCAGAAAGGGGTGGAAATGGGAAGATGTGGTTAGTGGTGGGATCTCTCTGGAGGTGACGGAAATGTCGGAGGTGTTGGATGCGGAAGCTGGTGGGGTGAAAGGTGAGGACTGGGGAACCCTGCCCTTTTTGTGTCTGGGGGGGAGGGGGTGCAAGACCAGAACTGCAGGATACAAAGGAGACACATGTGAGGGCCTCATCTATGATGTTCCCCGAAGAATGAGGACATCTCGGATGTAGATGTCCATCTTCGGACATCTCGGATGTCCTTGTATGGAACACCTCATCTTGGGAACAGATGTGACAGAGACGGAGGACTCAATTCCTACTCTCAATTCCTCCGTCTCTGCCACAACTGTTCCCAGGATGAGGTGTTCCATACTAGGAGATCCAAGAACTCCTCATTCTTCAGGGAACATGGGTTCCCCCCTTCTATCATAGACGAGGCCCTCACACGTGTCTCCTCTGTGTACTGTAGTTCTGCTTTCACGCCTCTTCCCACCACAGAATAAGGACAAAGTTCCCCTGGTCCAAACCTTTCACCCCACCAGCCTCCACATCGAACACATTATCCTGAAATTTCTGTCACTACATTAAGTGATCCCACCACTAAAGACATCTTGCCATCTCCACCCCTTTCTGCCTTCTGCTGGGACTGCTCCCTCCGCAACTCCTTGGCTCCCTCAACCCTTCCCGCTCATACCACCACCTCCCCAGAAGATGCAACACCTGTCCTTATACCTCCTCCCTCAACTCAACCCAGGTACCCCGACAGTCCTTCCAGGTAAGAACGAGGAGAACATGTACCTCCTCCAACCTCATCTACTGCCCCGGTGTTCCCGAAGTGGGCTCTTGTACATCGGAGAGACCAACCGCAGACTCGGCGGTCGTTTTGCTGAACACTTATACTTGGTCCACCTAGGCAGACCGGATCTCCCGATTGCAAACCATTTCAAACTCCCCTTCCCATTCTGACCTTTCTGTCCTGGGGCTCCTCCATTGCCAGAGTGAGGCCACACACTATATTGGAGGAACAGCACCTCATTTTTCGCTTGGGTAGCTTACAACCCAGCAGTATGAACATTGAATTTTCTCATTTTAAGTAGCCTCAACCCATACTCCTCTTCCCTACCCCTCCCTTCTTGCCCCCTTCCTCCTCCCTTGTCGTTTTACCAGTTCCACCATGGTCCACATTGTTTCGCTTGAGATCACATCCTTCCCTATCCAACAATGAACCGACCAGGCACTTCATAAGTGGTCACTTCATAAGTTGTAGGATCAGAATTAGGCCATTTGGCCCATCAAGTCTACACCATTCAATCATGGCGAATTTATCTTTCCCTATGAATCCCATTCTCCTGCCTTAAGAATCTATCAATTGCCACCTTAAAAATATCCATTGACTTAGCCTCCACTGCCTTCTGTGACAATGAATTCCTCAGATTCGCCACCCTCTGATGAAATAAATTCCTTCTTATCTCCTTTCTAAAGGTACGTTCTTTTATTCTGAGGCTTTGGCCCCTGGTCATAGACTCTCCCACTAGTGGACACATTCTCTCCACATCCACTCTATCCAGGCCTTTCACTATTCAGTAAGTTACAATGAGATCCCCTCTCATCCTTTTAAACTTTAGCGAGCACAAGTCCAATGCCATCAAACGCTCATCATATGTTAACCCAATCATCCCTGCGATAATCTTTTTAAACCTCCTTTGGACCTTCTCCAAAGCCAGCACATCATTCCTCAGATATGGGGCCTAAAACTGCTCACAATACTTCAAATGTGGTCTGACCACTGGACCTTATAATGCCTCAACATTACATCCCTGCTTTTGTATTCTAGCCCTCTTGAAATTAATGCTACCATTGCATTTGTTTTCCTTACTACCGATTCGACTTGTAAATTAACTTTTTGGGAATCCTGCACCAGCATTCTTAAGCCATTTGTAGCTGGCCCTGATTGGTCCTGGTCTTTTCTCGCCTCCAGCTCTCCAATCCCCATCCCTTACTTTCAGTCTGAAGAAGGGTCCTGACCCAAAACGTCACCCATCCATTTTCATCAGAAATGCTGTCTGACCTACTGAGTTACTCCAGTATTTTGTGTCTATCTTTGGTATAAACCAGCATCTACAGTTCTTTGTTTCAAGATCCTCACGTTTTCCCTGTGTCTCACCATCTTTCCGACAAGAGGGTGACCAAAACTGAACACAATACTCCAAATGTGGCCCCACCAATGTCCTGTACAACTGTAACACAACATTCCAATTTTGACACTCAATACTTTGACTTATGAAGGCCAACGTGCTGAAAGCCTTGTTGACCACCCGATGTACCTGTGAGGCCACTTTCAAGGAACAATATACCTGCCCTCCAAGATCCCTCTGCTCTACAACACTCCCCAGAGCCCTGCCATTCAGTGTGAAGATCCTGCCCTGCTTTGACTTCCCAAAATGCAACACTCCATTAAACTCCATATTAAACTCCATTAATTATTCCTCAGTCCTTTTGCCCAACTGATCAAGATCCTGCTACAATTTTTGACAACCATCTTCACTATCTACAATGTCATCCACTTACGTTGTCATTTGCAAACTTGCTAATCATGCCTTGTACATTCTCATCCAAATCGTTGATAGAAACCACAATCAACAAATGGCCCAGCACTGATCCCTGAGGCATGACCGCTAGTCTCAGACCTCCAGTTCGAAAAACAACTTTCCGGCATCACCCTCTGCTTCCTTCCATGAAGCCAATTCTCTATCCATTCGGCCAGCTCTTCCTGGATCCCATGTCTATCATGGCCTATCATGCAGAACCTTATCAAATGCTTGGCAATGTATTTGTAGAATCATGTTCTAGCATGATCTACAAGCTTCAGAGGAGAGGAGAATAGATATAGGGTGGTGGGGGGGGGGGGGTGGTGAAGAGAGAAAACAGACCCATTAATATTTTCAAGATGAATTTCATTTTCTTGTATTCATTGCAGCCGAGTGTAGCTGAGGAAATCTCAGCCAATGTGTTCACCAAGTTGGAGAGTAAAAGACAAGGTAAATATGGTCAAAATCAGTTTTATTTTTAATCTGACACATTTAGGATACTAAATAAATTAAAATATACTTCAGAAAAGAGAAAAGCTAATTAGATTTGAATGGTCCATGTATTTTGGGAAATCCTCAGTGCCTCCTGCTTTCACATTGCATTCCTCTGTCCATTCTTTCTGCAGCATCATGACTCTGGGCCCATTTATCCTGTCTATTCCAACAAGATTCTCCTTCAGTTGCAACACAAGTGGATTAAGTGGTAAAGAAAGCATATGGTATACTGTCTTGTATTGATCGAGGCATTCAGTACAAGAGTTAGAAAGACTAGAACTTTGGTTAGGCCGCATTTAGAGTATTACATGCAGTTCTGGTTGCACCATTACAGGAAGATGTGGAGGCTTTGGAGTGGGTGCAGAGGAGGTTTACCAGAATGCTGCCTGGATTAGAGGGTATCAGCTATAAGCAGAGGTCGGACAGGTTTGTTTTCTCTGGAGTGGGAGAGATTTAGGGGATCTGATAGAAGCATATAACATTCTGAGAGCCATGGAATGCATTGCCAGGTCTGCTGGTGGAGGCAGATACGATAATGCCATTTAAGAGCTTTTAGATAGGCACATGGATATGCAGGCAATGGGGGAATGTAGATCATGTGCAAGCAGATGACATTTATGACATGGGCATTATGGGCCAAAGGGCCAGTTTCTTCATAAGTTCATGTGATAGGAGCAGAATTAGGCCATTCAGCCCATAGAAACATAGAAGCAAGAGGAGGCCATTCTGCCCTTCGAGCCAGCACCGCCATTCATTGTGATCAAGGCTGATCGTCCACAATCAATAACCCGTGACTGCCTTCTCCCCATATCCCTTGATTCCACTAGACCCTAGAGCTCTATCTAACTCTCTCTTAAATCCATCCAGCGATTTGGCTTCTACTGCCCTCTGTGGCAGAGAATTCCACAAATCTGGTCATCAGGTCTACTCAGCTATTTCATCACGGCTGATCCATCTCTCCCCCCTCAACCCCATTCTCATGCCTTCTCCGCATAACACGACACCCATACTAATCAAGAATTTATCTCTGCCTTAAAAATTGTCTTGGCCTCCAGAGCCTTCAGTGCTATACATTTATGTGTCTTATGTTCTTTACACTAAAAATATCTGTGATTTTTTTACTGTTACTAAGTTTTATTCTAACTTAATTTGATAATTTATTTCCTCATTATATGACTTATGTCTGACTTTTTGATTCATTCACACACTGCAACAATTTTAATCAAGCAAGCGAAAAAAGCAGACATGGCCTTTTCATCAATGAAGGCATTCCATCAGACACAGACAGTATCCCAACAACTTACCTCTCAAGCCATGCAATTTCATGGAAAAGGTGGGAACGCTATGTCTAAATTGGTAAAAAAAGTCTTACAAAATGTTTATCTGACTTTTTAAGACAATGAAGTAAACTCCAGGAGATCATCTGAAGAGGGTCAGCATTTCTGGTAATCCCATTGTTAGCCTTTACTTATCTTTCAGATGGGATGTTAAACTGAAATCTTGTATACCTTCTGCATGTCTTGATATTATTTTGAAGAAAAGCAATGGAGCTCTCCCTAATATCCGAGCCAACCATTATCCTGCACAGACATCCTTAATATAGGTAATAATCCATTGCACAGAGGAAGAACATCGTAACCTGGGGTCATTGGGTGTTTCGGGTCTTTCAACATCAGACACCCTCGCCCGGGCGACCCAGCCGTGGTTGATCAGACCATGACTTGTGTTCAGGTGGCATTTGCTCCACCGCATGGACCTCCTCTCCTGATCCAGAGCCATCTTGAGGCTTTCTCTGCTGCCTCTGTGGTGTTCTTGATGGCTCTTCTCCTCTCCATTTCGGTGATGCCCAGTCCACTCAAGGCCTTGTAGAGCGATTGCCCTGCAAGACCTCTACAGCCAACCTCAATGGGCATACACCTTGCCTTCCAGCCCTGCTTTCGGCAGTGTATGACCAGTTCTTCGTATTTGGTCTTCATTCTCTCGTGGGCCTCCTCCAGACAGTCCTCCCACGGCACTGTCAGTTCCAACAAGACATTGTTTTTGGTCGCCTCTGAGACTAGGAGGATGTCCGGCCTCAGGGTGGTCGTGGCGATGTGCCGTGGGAACGTCAGCTGTTTCACCAGGTCTACAGAAAGCTGCCAGCCTGTGCAGTCACCAGAATTCCCAACGGATTCTTGGCTGCTGTGGTTCTTGGCAGCTGCACTCCAAGCTTCACAATGATGATCATCTGGGTGGTGGGGCGTGCTTGTCTGCAGCTGCTGATTCCCATGCTGATGGCTCCTGCAATGGGTTTCAGAACCTGGTTGTGACGCCAGGTGTACCAGCCGTGCCCAAGAGCCTTTGGGCAGCAGCTCAGGATGTGTTTCAATGTCCCCTTGCCTGAGCATTGCGGACAATCCGGAGATTCCGCTTGCCCCAGATGAAGAGGTTCGATGGGCTGGGCAGGACATCGTACGCTGCCTGGACTAGGAACTTGATACGCTGTGGTTCAGCCTGCCAGAGCTCAGTCCATGTGACTTTTCGGTCCATGGCCTGCTCCCACCTTGTCCAGGCCCCCTGCTGCCTCAAGCCAACCACTCTGCTGGACCCCTCCTCCTCCACCACTGTCCTCACTTCCTCCTGGACCAGCCTGCACCTCTCCCTCCCCTTGCCCTTGTCAAACTGGGGAGTTGGGAAGGTTCCCAGACCAGCTCTTCCCCGGGTCACTGCTCCCACCAGGACTCTGTGGCGTATCCGAGACTCCGCTTGCAGCACAGCTTCGCCGGCTCTCCACTTCCTCACAGTTTTCACCTCCACCCTTACCTGAGCCACCTTGGGGTCGCTGGAGTCCCTGTACAGCATCACCTCTCTGGCCCGAGTCACCTTAAACTCCTCCTCTAGGGACTTCAGGGACAGCTGGAGCTTGGTGTTATTACCGTAAAGAGCGATGCTACTAAGGCTCCTGGGCATTTCCAGACACCTCGTGAGGAAGTTGCTGACTTTCCTCTCCAAGCTCTTTACGATGGAGATTGGGACTTCGTAGACAAGCAGTGGCCCGAGCATCCTTGGCAGGATACCACGCTGGTATATCCATGCCTTGAACTTGCCGGGAAGCCCTGACCGGTCCACCGCTCTCAACCAACTCCTGACAGCTTGCTGGGACTGATGCTGTATCCTTCAAGCTGCTGTTAAACACCTTGCCAAGACTCTTCACTGGCCTTTCGGAGACAGTTGGGATTGGTGTCCCTTCGATGCTGAAGCAGAACCTGTCCATGACTTTGCCCTTCTTCAGCACCTGTGACTTTGATTTTCCTGGCTTAAACCTCATCCTTGCCCATCCAATTAGTTTCTCCAACCCTTGCAGGATCCACTGCCTCCTGGTACTGACTCAGTTGTGTCCATGAAGGTCCTGATTGGTAGTTGGCGTATTCCCGACTTGGTCCGAGGGCCCCTGCACTCTGGTTCAGCAGACTTGACGATCATGTTCATCACCAAGGCAAAAAGGATCACTGAGTGGGGCCAGCCTGTGATGATCCCAACCTCCAGTCTGTGCCACTCTGATGTTACTGCCCCTGCTGTGACTCTCATGCTGAACTGGTTGTAATAGTCCAGGATGAGATCTGCCACTTGGGCCGGCACATGATGCTTGACCATGACTGTCTGGATCAGCTTGTGCAGGATGGAGCCATAGACGTTGGCCAGGCCAAGCCAGAGCACTGTCAGGTTCTCCCTAGACAATAGACAATAGGTGCAGGAGTAGGCCATTCAGCCCTTCGAGCCAGCACCGCCATTCAATGCGATCATGGCTGATCACTAATCAGCTTCTCTGATGAGCTGGGTCACCACTCCCATGTGCTCTAGACACCCCGGCACTCCAGATATGCCTCCCTTTTGCACTGAGGTGTCAATGTAGCCATTGTTGAAGAAGAAGTTAGTCAACGCCTCGCTACTATGCTGAAGAAAATCTTGCTTTCAACGCTGAGCAAGGAGATGATCCAGAACTGGTCGATTCTCTTGGAATCTTCTTCCTGTGGGATCCAGACTCCTTCAGCGAATCGCCACTGCTGCGCCACTTTCCCTCTCCTCCAGATGTCTTTCAGGATCTTCCACAGCCGTTTTAGTAACAAGGGGCAGTTCTTTTAGACCTTATCTAATATCGTTGATAAAAACTTCAGTTATTTTTCTATCAAACCTATATTTCGTCAGTTAAATTAATTGAAGTAATTATCAAGTTATTCCAAGAAACCTGAGATTAATCACTGTGATTACTACCCGCTGTGTTTTTATGTGAGCCTCATTATTCTTCACCGTGAATGAGGATCTAAAAGTGTGCTGTGTAGAGCTTACAAAGGGCGTGCATTATGGAATCTTTTTGCTCAAGCTCTATTATCTTAGTAATGCTACACAAAACGTTTTAACTTTTCATTGTCTTTGCCACACTAGTGAACTCTCTACTTGACCCTGAATGGATATCCCTGTATCACATTCACCAGAAATTCCTTAAACCAAATGCTAAACACTCAGAGTGGTGGTTGATTCATTGCAATTCTAACTTCCTACTATCAATTTAACCCATAGAGTCAAAAATCAACTTCTAATTGCAGTCTTTTAAGCCAGTTATTTATCTAACTCGTTTTACCATAACTTTCCACATTTCTTTTACTGTATCTGTTAAATGCCAGTGTAAACACTATTAAAAGTATCCTGAATATCTCAGGATATATCAAAATTGAAGCTTTTCACCATGCTCGAAAAATTCTGGCACATTGGCTAAATTTGTGGACATGGACTTTTAAAATATTTATTTTTCAGAGATCATTGCAATTTTCCAGCAGTTATTAAATGTAGATGTTCTTCAGAATGTAGATATATAGTTGGTATTAGTATTAGTTTATTATTGTCACGTGTATCAAGATTCAGTGGAAAAACTGTGTTTTGTGTGCTATCCAGGCAAATCAGGAAAATAAGCAGGCTGCAGAATCTAGTCTACATCTACAGAGAAAGTGCAGATTTTAAAAAGTGCAATGGCCCCAACGAGGTCGAATGGAAGAATGGGGATTCATTCTTAGCTTATGGGAGGTCCATTCATGTGTCTGATAACAGCAGGAAAGAAGCTGTTCTTGAATCTGGTGAAGGTCCTTATGTATCTTCTCCCTAATGGGAGAGAGAGAAAAGAAAATTACCAGTTGTGAATGGTCCTTGAAGATGCTGGCTGCAGTAATGAGACAACTTTAAAGTATCTAATGGGACTAGTGTAGATGGGACATTGGCCGATGTGGACAAGTTGGGCCAAAGGGCCTGTTTCCATGCTGTAAGACTCGATGATTCTATCTATGGAGTAGATGGAGGAGGCTGGTTTGGGTGATGGACTGGTACTGGTCTGAATTCTCTGCAATTTTTTGTGATCTTTGGCAAAGCAGTTGCCAAAACTAAAGCTGTGATAAAATGCATCCTCTAATGCATCTGTTGAAATGGGAAGTTATTGGAAACATGCCAAATTTCCTAAGTCTTCTTAGGAAGCAGAGGTGGTGATGTGCTTTCTTGGCTGTAATGTCAATGTGATTGGACCAGGACAAATTGTTAGTGATATTTTCAACTAGCAACTCAAAGCTCATGGCCATCTCCACTTCAGCACCATTTTACTGGGGCATATTCTCCACCATGCTTCCTGAAATGGATGACCAGGTCCTTTATTTCTCCTACATTGAGGGAGAGACGTCAACACAATGCTACTATGCTCTCTATCGCCGTCCAGTATTCTTCCTTGTTATTGTTTGAAATCTACCCATTACATGGTATCGTCTGCAAATGTGTGTTGGAAAAGGAGTTGGAGCAGAATTTAGCCACAGTCATGAGTGTATAGAGAGTACTAGACCAAGTGCCCAAACCTCTCCTGCATTGGTGCAGCACCCTCTCCTCCCCCACTCCCCCCTCCCCTCTCCCCCTCCCTCCGCCCTCCCCTCCCCTCCCCCCTCCCTCCCCTCCCCTTCCCCCCATTCCCCTTCCTCCTGCCCCCTTCCTCCTCCCATCCCCCCCACCCACCCCCTCCCCTTCCCCCCTTCCTCTCCCCCTTCCACTGACGGCCTCTACAGCCCTCCACAGATTCACCACCCTCTGACTAAAGAAATTTCTCCTCATCTCCTTCGAAATAGAACGTCCTTTAAATTCTGTCTATGACCACTATTCCTAGACTCTCCTACCAGTTTAGTTTAGTTTAGTTTAGTTTAGTTTAGTTTAGTTTAGTTTAGTTTAGTTCAGTTCAGAAATACAAAGTGGAAACAGGCCCTTTCGGCCCACCAGGTCCGCACTGACCAGCGATCCCCGCACACTAACACTATCCAAAACCCACTAGGGACAATTTTTTACATTTACCAAGCCAATTAACCTACATACCTGTTCGTCTTTGGAATGTGGGAGGAAACCGAAGATCTCGGAGAAAACCCACCCAGGTCACAGGGAGAACGTACAAACTCCGTACAGACAGCACTCGTAGTCGGGATCAAATCCGGGTGCCCGGCGCTGCATTCGCTGTAAGGCAGCCACTCTACCGCTGCGCCACTGTGCCGCCATTAGTGGAGACATCCTCTCCACATACACTCTATCCAAGCCTTTCACTATTCTGTACGTTTCAATGAGGTCCCCCCTCATTCTTCTAAACTCCAGCGAGTACAGGCCCAGTTCTGACAAACACTCATCCTACTCTTTCCTGAGGTCATTTTTGGAAATCTATAAAGTGCAATGACAATAGAATTTTCCAGTGATGCATCAGTAAAGATCACGTCTGCCAAAAAAATTCTAAATCAGTTCAGTTTTGTTTATTGTCACGCGTACCGAGGTACAGTGAAAAGCTTTTGTTGCGTGCTAACCAGTCAGCAGAAAGATAATACATGATTACAATCGAGCCATCATTCATAAATTTGGTATTGTTGTACTTTTGTGTATACTAATAAATATTTACCATGTTGAACTGACATTATTTCAATGCAAGCTTCGTATAGAGCTGAAAATGTACCTGTTCGTTTGATTATATTTTCCACACATTTCCTGCATTCAAAGAATGATCTTATCATACTATTATCATACTGTAACCTGGATCCTCATTCCATATCATGACCATGGGTTAATAAAGGTTCTTGAGGTTTAATTGTACTTTCCAGTTACAGGGCACTTACATTGAGGCCTCCTATGGTTTTCATTTACAAGCTTGTAATCACAGACAAAGAATCATTCTACCAAAACAGACACATTATTCTCAGCTTTGTCATTGGTAAAGATTATTATAGGGACAGAGGAAAAGAGCCAAGTATACTTCCAAAGCCCTCTTGGAAAGTTTAAAATCCTAACTGACTCCTAAGAATTACATTACAGATACCTAGTATTACGGTTCATACATTCAAGGAGCAGAATTAGGCCATCGGGCCCATTAAGTCTACTCCGCCATTCAATCATGGCTGATCTATCTTTCCCTCTCAACCCCATTCTCCTGCCTTCTCCCGATAAGCCCTGACGCCCTTACCAATCAAGGTTATTAATTTATTTTTTATTATCAGATTTTTAACTTGGTGTCTTGCCAGTTTAACTGCTGCAAGAACTCAATTATTTCATTATAGGTGCACATGTTGGTCAACACTCCTGATTCATTGGGTCATTGAAAATGAACTGGGATATTGCCTAGGTTGCTTTCCTCGGCCACCTCAGTGTTGCTGCTTCTCTTTGTACGCTCATTTTTTGGGGTAGAGCTTTGAGGCCTCTTTTGGATTTCATCATGCCTGGAGGAGGCAACCCAGATCACTCAAACATGTTCTGGACATCACAGCCCCAGGTGCGGTTTGACCAAGCCGAAGCCCAATTCCACATCCGCCAAATAACTGCTGACGACACCAAGTACTACTACGTGGTCAGTGCGCTGGACCAAGACACCGCCGGACGCCTGATCGATTACCTTTGCCAGCCACCAACCGATAACAAGTACGAAGGGATCAGAACGCTCCCCAAGGACACTTTCGCTCAGCTGCCACGACAGGGCGGCAAAACTCTTGCACTTGGATGGCCTAGGCGACTGCAAACCGTCCCTGCTCATGAACGAAATGCTCGCCCTGATGGATGGACACAAGACCTGCCTGCTTTTCAATAGACAATAGACAATAGGTGCAGGAGGAAGCCATTCAGCCCTTCGAGCCAGCACCGCCATTCAATGTGATCATGGCTGATCATTCTCAATCAGTACCCGTTCCTGCCTTCTCCCCATACCGCCTGACTCCGCTATCCTTAAGAGCTCTATTTAGCTCTCTCTTGAATGCAGATAGGTCTTCCTCGAGCAGATTCCTGAGGACATCCGCCTGCTCCTCGCGGATGATGATTTCACCGACCCCCGACGGCTGACATCCTGTGTGGACATGCTGTGGCAGGCCAAACAGCAGGGTGGTGCCACCATCAGCCGGGTGGCGGTGGTGCTTCGGCAGGTCATACGAGTGGTCCCAGCCTCAACGGAAGGAGTGGCAGTGACGTCGGCCACGAACGGCACCAGCAAGGACAAGTGGTGCTACTAATACCAACGGTGGGGCTCCAAGGCCCGCCGATGCCGACCGCCCTGCACGCATCCGGGAAACGCCTCAGCCGGCCGTCGGTAATGGCAACTGCGGGCTGCCAAAAACATTGCCTCCGCTACACCTGGGATCGTCATTCGGGGCGGCGTTTTCTCATTGACACGGGAGCGGAGGTCAGTGTTTTGCCCTCCTCGGGCACCGACACACATTCTGGAAAGAAGGGGCCTCCTCTGACCGCCGCCAATAGCAGCAACATCAGAACATATGGGGTCCGCACGATCCCACTCAACTTCAACTCCTGTAGCTTCAGGTGGACCTTTACCATCGCCAACGTCTCACAATCGCTGCTGTGTGCCGTCTTCCTCCGGGTGCATCCCTGCTGGTCGACATGAAAGGAAAACGTTTAGTTGATTCTGAGATGTTCGAGTCGAACGCCTTGTGCCCCGCCGAATTGACTGCGCTCCACCTTGGCTCAGTGACCTTCTCAGACAACGAGTACACCAGGATCTTGGCCGATTTCCCTGACATCATAACTCCCCAGTTCACAACGGTCAACCCCAAGCATGGGGTGCAGCACCATATCCCCACCACCGGACCACCACTCCATGCATGCGCACGCAGGCTGCCCCCCCGACAAGCTCCAACTGGCCAAAGACAAGTTCCGCAAGATGGAGGAAATGGGCATAGTGTGCCGCTCAGACAGCTCGTGGGCATCCCCGCTTCACATGGTCTCCAAGGCGTCTGGGGGCTGGAGACCCTGTGGGAAATACCACCGTCCCAACGAGGTCACAACTGCCGACCGGTTCCCTGTCTCTCACATCTAAGAATTCACGGCAAACCTAGACGGTGCCAAGGTTTTTTCCAAGATCGACCTGGTACACGGCTACCATCAGATTCCGGTCCACCCAGACGACATCCCCAAGATGGCCCTCATTGCCCCATTCGGGCTCTTTGAGTTTCTGCGTATGCCTTTCGGCCTCAAGAACGCCGCCCAAGCTTTCCAATGGCTCATGGACACAGTGGGCCGCGGGCTGGACTTCGTGTTCATCTACCTCGCCGACATCCTCGTCGCCAGCTGCTCTCGCCAGGAACACCGCGCACACCTCTGCCAGAGGCTCAACGAGCATGGCCTGGCCATCAACCTGGCCAAGTGTCAGTTTGGCCTCACTTCCATCAACTTCCTTGGCCACCACATCAACCAGCACGGAGCGGTTCCGCTCCCAACCAAGGTTGAGGCCATTCCCAATTTGCCAAACCCAAAGAGGCGCTGGCAAAGGCACATCCACGGGCCAATGCACCAACAGCTCTCACGGTCGATGCATCTGGCACAGCTGTGGGCGGAGTGCTGGAACAACTGAACAATGGTAGCTGGCAGTCGTCATCTGAGACCTCCCCGAGCAGAAATACAGTGCTTTCAACCCCAAGCTCCTCGCTCTCTACATGGCCATCCGGCATTTTGCTACTTCATCGAGGGCAGGGATTTGACAGCTTTCTCTGACCACAAGCTCTCATGTTTGCCTTTGCCAAAGTGTCTGATTTGTGGTCAGCCCGACAGCAGCGCCGCCTGACCTACATCTCAGAATACACGACTTGCGTCCAGCACATCGGAGGCAAGAGCAACCAGGTTGCAGATGCAATGTCCCGCACCGCCACCAATGCCATCCATGCTTTGGCCCTAGGTGTCGACCACATGGCCGTGGGAGCGCCCAGCGAGAGGATGAAGAGATGCTCACCTACCGCACCGCCATCTCATGCCGGCTGTTGGAGGATGTGCAGTTCGGGACCGCTGACATCACACTCCTCTACGATGTATCTACCGAACAGCCAAGACCCATCATCCCCTCTGCCTGGCACCGCCAGTTTTTTGACATGGTTCATGACCTAGCTCAACCTTCCATCCGTAAAATAAAGGTACTGATGTCAGCCAAGCTTATGTGGCACGGGTTGCGCAAATAGGTCGGCAACTGGGCCAGAGTGTGCATCCCCTGTCAAACCTCCAAGATTCATCGACACATCGAGGTGCCGCTGCAGGACTTCACCCTCACACACCGGCATTTCGACCACATCCACGTCGACATCGTTAGACCGCTGCCATCTAGAGGTGTATCCCACCTCTTCACCATCGTGGACAGATTCACAAGATGGCCGGAAGCCGTCCCGTTCTCGGATACCTCCACTGCGACCTGTGCACGTGCCCTCACCGCCCACTGGATCGCCCGCTTTGGCGTGCTGCTGGACATCTCCTCCGACAGAGGTGCGCAGCTCACCTCTGAGCTGTAGTCAGCAATGGCCTGGCTGCTTGGCACTAAGCTGAACCACACAACGACCTACCACCCACAAGTAAAATGGCCTAGTGGAACGTTTCCACCGGCACATGAAGGCATCCCTCAAGGCACGGCTCACGGGCCCAGGCTGGATGGGCGAATTGCCATAGGTCATGCTAGGCATACGCACTGCCCCGAAGGAGGACCTGGCAACTCCCTCGGCCGAGCTGGTGTACGGCGCCCCGATTACGGTCCATGGGGACTTCATCCCGGCAGCATGCGGACAACAAGAACCACCCACGACCATGCTGGCGCGCCTCCGTGAGAAGGTGGGCACACTCTCTCCAGTCCCAACGTCCTGACACGGTGCCACAACCACGTACGTCCCACCCGACCTCCAGGACTAGCAGTACGTCTTCCTTTGCCAAGATTCCCACCATACACCACTGCAAAAGCCTTATGAGGGACCCTTCAGAGTACTGCAAAATGACACCACGACTTGCTTCATCGACATGAGCGGCAGCCACGAGACTGTCCCCATGGACCGTCTTAAGCCGGTTCACTTGGACATTGACCAACCAGTGCAGGTGGCACAACCTCGCCACAGAGGGCGTCCACCATCACGACCAAACCCACCCTCAACCCAACCAGCTGCAACCTTGAACACGGGAGACACGTACACAAGATCAGGCTGCCTCATTCAACAGCCTAACCGCCTCCAATACTCCAGTTCTGGGGGGGGGTCATGTGGCGGGCCAAGCCACTTTGGTCTCGAACCGTCATTCGTCGAGCTCGAGCCCTCACGTGGACCTGCAGTGATCTGGGCCGTTCAATCAACACCGACCTGGGTGGTCTGCTGGCGGTGTGCAGCGAATGATGGATCTGGTCTTCACCGCACAGTCAACACGTTAACACACACCTTGCCCCCTAATTGTTGAGCTGTATCGTTTAAATATTACACTGAATATTTATACAACACGTGAACCTCTACATTGTCAGATTTTTTACTTTGTGTCTTGCATTGCTGTTTAACTGCTGCAGGAACTCAATTATTTCATTGTTGGAACAAATGACAATTAAACACTCCCGATTCATTGGGTCATTGATAATGAACCGGGGTATTGTCGATGTTGCTTTTCTCGGCCACCTCTATGTTGCTGCTTCCCTTTGTACGCTTATTTTTTGGGATAGAGCTTTACAAGACGCAGTAATAATGTCCTTTTAAAAGCATGATTGATGTCTATCAAGATTTTAAAAGACAATCGCAATTATTGAAAGTACAAAACTTCTCTGATCTATGCGAGTACATGAGCAACAATATTTCTGTTTAGGAAATGGAGTGAGTGTAAGGACGGGTTAAACCTTTGATCTATAACTCATGTTGAGGCGGAATGGCAGCTGTGGAACCTGACCAACATTTTCTGCCATTCCAACGAAGTGCTGATGGAACCAAGCATAACCTTCTGCTGGAAGTGATACTTTCTTCCATTTTATGATGCAGTTTTCCTCCAGTATATTTCTGAATATTTACCCAAGTTTGCCAACATTGATAGAGGCCAGAGTGCAGCTTATTCGTTTCATCAAATGGTAGGAGATAGCCTCAGGATCAGGGACTAAGGCAAGGGGTGAAATTCTGCTCAAAGCGACATTTACATTTTTTTAAAATAGAAGAAATCAACCAATTCTAGCTTTGGAACCATTCCCCTTCTCTTCTCTCACACATTTGTTCATTGTTCACTGGCTTCACCACTGTTTATGTCAAGGAACACAACTATTGTTGTGTAAGAAGGAACTGCAGATGCTGGTTTACACCAAAGATAGACACAAAATGCTGGCGTAATTCAGCAGGACAGGCAACATCTCTGGGGAGAAGGAATGGGCGACGTTTCGGGTCGAGACCTTTCTTCAGACTGAGAGTCAGGGGAGGGGGAGACTAGAGATATGGAAGGGTAAGGTGTGAAAATGACAGATCAAAGCAGACGGTGTTGAGGAAATGCACAATGGTTCATTGTTATCTGAGGGGAAGGTGACAATAAGCACACAAACAGTAAAATTAATCAGAACAGTGAAACTAGTCGGAGAACCAGGGTGGAGGAGGGATGGAAAGGGAATACCTCTGGGCTGTGAGCTGCCCAGGCGACATATGGGGTGCTGTTCCTCCAATTTGCGTGTGGACAACTCTTGTTGTAATGGTTTGGAGAAAAGACCATTTATACTAAGAGGCTGCACAGAACACGTGAGGATGTTCACACCATTTTAACAGAGAATGGGGAGACCATATTTGAGAAGCAAAATACCTCATAGTTTCATTATTTATAGGTGAGGCCCCACAAATTCCTAACGCCCTTCTCGACGGCCACCGGACCTTCTCGCTCACGCCGTCGACTGCAGTGGCGCCGGGCGCCGAGGGCGGCTGTCCACCTGCAGTGTCGCCGGGCGCCGAGTGGCGGCGCTGCCGGGGGCGGCTGTCCGCCTGCAGTGGCGCCGGGCGCCGAGTGGCGGCGCTGCTGGCAGCGGCCGGGGACGGAGGTTTGGTGCTGAGGAAGGAGCTGCGACGCTGGTCGTTGCCGGGGCTGCTGTGAGGCGCCGTGAGGTCGCGCTCGGGTAAATGCGCCGCGCCGCGTCTCGTCCGCTTCCTTGATGGGAAACCAGTGCCAATGATAGAGATAATTGGGAGGCGCTGCGAGAGATGGGCGGAAATGCAGTGCGGGTGGCCCGGGCCAAACGGGAGCAACATCCAACCAACCCCACAAACCCAGCCAACTCCATAACCCAACGAACCCCCATACCCTCCTCCACTCCTACCCCCCCCCCACACTCCCCCCTCCACAACCCCCTCCCCACCACACTCCCCCTTCCCACCACACCCCCTTCCCACCACACTCCCCCCTCCATAACCCCACACCCCCTCCACAACCCCCTCCCCACCACACTCCCCCTCCACAACCCCCTCCCCACCACACTCCCCCCATCCCCACCACACTCCCCCTTCCGCAACCACTCCCCACCACACTCCCCCCTCCCCACCACATTCCCCCTCCATAACCCCCACAACCCCTTCCCCACCACACTCCCCCCTCCATAACCCCCACGACAACCTCTTCCACACCACACTCTGCCCCTCCACAACTCCCTCCCCCCTCCACAACTCCCTCCCCCCTCCACACTCCAGCCTCCATAACCCCCTCCCCAACACGCTCCCCCCTCCACAACGCCCTCCCCACCACACTCCCCCTCCCCACCACACTCCCCCTCCCCACCACACTCCCCCACCCCACCCCACCACACTCCTTCCATACCTCCCCTGTAACTGCTTTGTAGAATATTGTGTCCACTTCTGGGCGCCATGTTTTTGGAAAGATGTTGTCAAGCTGGAAATGGTTCAGAGAAGATTTACGAGGATGTTGCCAGGGCTAGAGGGTTTGGGCTATAGGAAGAGGTTGAGTAGGCTGGGACTCTATTCCTAGGATAAGGGGTGAACGTAGAGTTGTATAAAATCATGAGTGGAATAGATCGGGTAGATGCAGGGGAATCGAAGACCGGGGGTCATAGGTTTAAGGTGAAAGGGGAAAATTTAATAGGAATCTGAGGGATAACTTTTTCACACAAAGGGTGGTGGGTGTATGGAACAAACTGCCAGAGGAGGTAGTTGAGGCAGGGACTATCCCAACGTTTAAGAAACAGTTAGACAGGTACATGGATAGGACAGGTTTGGAGGGATATGGGCAAAACGCAGGCAGATGGAACTAGTGTAGCTGGGACATGTTGGCTGGTGTGGTTAAATTGGGCCGAAGGACACAATGTAACTTCTTCTTGCGTTTGAGGCAGCAGAAGTTATGAAGCTGCATCTGCTTCTGCTGTCTCTGTTGTCGTTCGCCTGACTGAGGTCAGTTGACAGGGCTCACCACGGGGAGGTCGACAACGTGAGCCCCACACAATTAATCACTCTATGACTATCACATACCCCATAACTCTTCACCTCCATACCCCCCTCTCCCACTGCCCCACCCTCATAACCCCCTTCCCCATACTCTCCCACACGCCTCTCCGCATACCCGTAACCCCCTCATCCACGCTGCCCCACCCTCATATTTGCCCCACCCTCATATTTCCCCTGCCCTCATATTTCCCCTACCCCCATAAACCCCACCCCCATACCCTCCTCCACTGCCTTTCCAATGTTTGCACCTTTATCAGTGTTTATCTCCAAGGATACAACCTCAGCCCTTTTTTCCTTTCTTATCTAAGTGTGGCCTCTCAGTAACACAAACCAAAATATAGCATTAATTTTCACATTTCACAATATACAGAAACTCCTCCCTGTGCCTCCTGCAGAACATTTCCCCAAATAAGTCTCAATTGGATCAGGAAAGGGCAATCTACATAATTTGACAAGTTTCTGACAGGCTGTTTTATTTAGAAGCAATCAGGATTTTTTTCAAACTTAAATAGTGTTTATGCCACCTGAATTCAAATCAGAGCATCTTTTGAGCTTTATACTGCCATCATTTATGTAGATCCTAACTCACCTGAACATTGCCATTTAACCATGCTTCATATTACTTGAAGTTAGTCAAGTCAAGTCAAGTCAATTTATTTGTATAGCACATTTAAAAACAACCCACGTTGACCAAAGTGCTGCACATCTGACTAGGAAAAAAAAAAGAAACATACAGTGGCAGGCAGCCAAACACAACGGCGCGGCCATCTTGAACAAAATGTTAATTCAATCACCCACAGTCCAACAACTTGAGTTAGAGAAGTCAATATTCATACCACTGGGGTGTAAACTGCCCAAGCGAAATATGAGGTGTTGTTCCTCCAATTTGCCCTTGCCCAAATGTAACCCTTGCTCTCCATCCCCTTCCCAGTTCTCCAACCAGTCCTACTGCCCTCAATTACATTTTATCTCTGTTTGCTTTGTTGTTACCTACGCCTAGCTAACAATGATCTATTCGACATTTTCCTTTGTCTCATTTTCACACCTTACCCTTCCTTACCTCTGTATCTCACTCTCCCCTGACTCAGTCTGAAGAAGGGTCTTTACCCGGAACGTCACCCATTCCTTCTCTCCAGAGATGCTGTCTGTCCCGCTGAGTTACTCCAGCATTTTATGTCTCATTTTTCTGGTTGGATGAGATGCTGGCTGTATTTCTGTTCCTAGAAATGCTGCCTAACCTGACTGTTTCAGACATTCTCTGCCCGCACATCATGTTTTATTAGTACTGTCCACAATAACCTACAAATGGCAAGCTAAATGTTCTTTAGTGGTAACTTTGCATGAGCGGTTTGAATTCAGATTTAGTGCTTTCAACAATGGAAATGTTATGGAATTTGAATGTGCCTAAAGACAGCTATAAACATTATTTACCTGTGCTTTATGAATTACTTACTTGGCTTAGTTATGGACTGAGGGGAAAAGATAGTTCAAAGAAATAAAATACTTTTTATTCGGCAGAAAGGTCCCAACCTGAAACATTGCCTATCCATTCCCTCTAGATACTGCCTAATCCATGAAGCTATTCCAGCACTTGTGTGTTTTGCTCAAGGTTTCAATATCAGCAGTTCCATGTGTCTTCAAAATGCCTTTATGTTTGTGATTGTCTAATTTTCTCCGCCATTTGCTATTTTTCATGGTTGCTGATTGTTGATATCTAATCATGGTTCTTAGGGTCATCATTAGGATGGATGAAAAGAAAAAGTCCGAAAAAGCTTCTGTAAGTTCATTTTTAAGTATACCGTACACACGTTGTGGATGAATGCGACGAGCATGTACAAATTTTGTGTGGTATATTTTAGCAATTGTTGAGTTCAGTTTAGTTTAGAGATACAGCGCGGAAACAGGCCTTTGGCCCACCGAGTCCATACCGACCAGCGATCCCCGCATATTAACACTATTCTATACACACTAGGGACAATTTACACTTATACCTAGCCAATTAATCTACATACCTGTACATCTTTGGAGTGTGGGAGGAAACCGAAGATCTCAGAGAAAACCCACGTGGTCACTGGGATCACATACAAACTCCGTACGGACAAGCAGCTGGAGCCTGGATCGAACTGCAAGGATCTGGACCAGAACTGGATCTGGCGCTGCAAGGCAGGTGCAAGGCCTCTGGATCTGGCACTGCAAGGCGCTGCAAGGCAGCAACTCTACCGCTGTACCACCCAATTGTGGTGATTCCAGACATGAGAACACAAATTTTGGAATAATTTCTCAACACACAGATGAGAATGACGAACACTTGATACGTAACAATAGAAACAGTGTCGATGCATTTAAGTGGAGTAACCTTGAGAATGAAGGGCGTAGAGAGATGTGCAGACAGGGTGCGATGTATATTTGGAGTGTGCGGAGTATAAATACCGGGAATAGGGAAGTGGGTTTGAATGGCTTGGTTTTGTGCAGTAGATTACTTGCAGACGGAAGGAAATCTATGCTTGGATGGTGCATAAGTTGGATGTTGCCAAAGGTTTTAGTACTGCAAAACAGGTCCGATAATTTTCATTTGTACAGTTAATTTTTAAAGAAGTCTATCTTCTTTCTCTTTTGTTTGTGTGATCTCCAACCCATACTCTGACAGAGATTCCTTTTGGTGTAACTCCACTGTTCGACTGATGTTCTATTCCTTTTAAGTTAACACTTGTACTTCTTATATTTATTTGTTTAGATTTAACTTAATCTTTTCACATTGATGCTCATTCCTTGAAGGTATCTCAAAATAGCTGGAGTAACTCAGCTGGTCAGGCAGCATCTAGGAGAGAGGGAATGGGTGACGTTTCGGGTCGAGACCCTTCTTCAGACTGACCTGACCTGCAGAGTTACTCCAGTATTTTGTGATACCTTCAATTTGTACCAGCATCTGCAGTTATTTTCCTACACCTCATTCCTTGAAGTATTAGCTCCACGCCATGTGTAGAGTAATGGTTTATTTTCCGGTTGCTACTTCATCTATTCATCTCTCGGATTCTAGTCCCTTGCATTTGGCATATTTTAATAATTTAACCATTGTTGGCTGTGATTTTAGCTGCATGGACCTTGGTACTGAGATACCTGCTCCTCCCCCACCCACCCTGGTTTTCTGCCTCTATTTTTGTTTTGAGGCATCCCTAAAAACCTGCCTCATCTATTAGGTTTTTATTAAATGCAGTGATTCAACCGTACCATTATCAAACAAAACTTGACAGAAGACTCAAGACCTTTAATCAAGGGATCATAAATAAAATAATTAATTTTGCCCTTTACCTGTTTGTACCACTTTCAAATGAGATTAGTTAAATATATCAGCAAATTTTGGCACTCCGTTCCATCAGAATTGGAAAATTCAGGTTAAACAAATTGTTCTAACTTCAGTTTAATTTTGAAACCTTTGAACCGCAGTTGATCTTAAATGGTTGGAGATTTGAATTATTTTGAATAGGTTTGCCTATCTATAGTCCTGAAACCTTTGTCAGAATATTCAAAGCCTTTGCAGACAGGAGTTTGTTATTTCTATTACTTATTATGAGACAAAAAGGTTCCTAACCTCTAATCACCCTGAGCTCTGTATGACCTTATTCTTTTTTTTTCCAACAGAAAATATTTTCCTTAAAAAGTCTATCAAAAGTTTTTTAAATTGTTATTTTCAAATATTTTTGAATTAAGCTTTGTATGTTAGTTTTAACTTTGGTATCATATAATAAACACTGTTAAGATAATGCTTAAAGAACTGATTTACTACCAGTTACCTATTGAACTGTTGACGGTCAAATGTACAGAACAGCATAACATAAGAAAAGGCCCTTTGGCCCACAATGTCTGTGCCATACATGATGCCAAGATCAACTCTTATCTGCCTGCAAATAAGCCATTCATCTCCATTCCTTGCATATTCACATGACTGTCCAAATGGTTTTTTAAATGCCACTATCGTATCTGCCTCAACCACCACCCCCAGCAGCATGTTCCAGGCACTCAGCCACCCTCTGTGTAAAATAAACACATCTCCTTTAAACTTTGCTTCTCTCACCTTAAAGCTACTCTAGTATTTAATTTTTCCATCCTGGGAAAAAAAGGTTCTGATTGTCTACCATCTCTGTGCTGCTCATAATTTTACATACTTCTAAGGTCTCCATGCAACCTCTGTCATTCCAGAGAAAACAATTCATGTCTGCAAACCTCTCTCTGTAGCTAATACCCCCTAAAACAGGCATCATTATGGTAAATCTCCTCTGCACCTTATCCAAAGCTTGCACATCCTTACTGTAAAGGGGCCACCAGAACTGAACGTAATACTCCAAATGTGGTCTAAGCAAAGTCCTATCAAGCTGCATCACGACGTACTGATTTTTGTACTCAATGCCCCAACCGATGAAAGCAAGCCTACTATGCTTCTTTACCACTCTATCTATGTGTTGCCACTTTCAGGGAGTTGTGGACTCCGACCGCAATATCCATCTATACATCAATACTGTTAAGAGTCATGCCATTAATTGTATATTTTCCCCTTACATTTTACCACCCAAAGTGCACCACCTCCCCTTACTCGGATTAAATTCCATCTGCCATTTTTCCGCCCATTTCTGTAGCTGATCTTTATCCCCACTGTATATCTTGACAGCCTTCCTCACAGTCGGCGACCCCAACAATCTTGGTGTCATCTGCATACTGACTAACTATCCCATCTACATTTATGCCTCAGTCATTTATATATATCACAAACAGCACATGTGGAACTCCACTGGTCATAGACCTTCAGCCTAAATATTGTCCTTCTATCGCAAGACAGGTCCAAATCCATACGACAAATTCACTGTTCATCCTGTGCATATTAATCTTCTAGATCAGGGGTGTCAAACTCATTTTAGGTCATGAGCCGGAATGGGGAAAATGCGACTTCATGCGGGCCAGATCAGTTGTGCACGCACGCACGCGTGCTCCCACAGCTTTTGTTGCCTACATTTTTTCAACCTGCTCTCATGTGTCTCAGTCTCTGCTATTACTACAAAATGTTTCACTTTACGAATTTAATTTCTTATGAAGAAGATTGCCAAGCAACCATTACTTTTATGATTGGTATTAACTTACAGTCGTAGGCTCCAAGAATGTTGTGATGAGAGAGAGAGAAAAAGCGATGCTATTTTGGCTAAGATTGTTTTGGGAGCAACACCCTTTCCATTAATAATCCATTTGAAATCGAACATTAGCAGACACAAATGTAGACCTAACGAAACAAATTGTAAATGTGGGCTACACAACTACACCTAATTTTTATTAGCCTGCTTCCAGCAATCAAACTCAGACAATTAACACAGTTAGCCTCTAATTTTTATTGAAGTGATCACATTTACAATAATAGAATAATCAGAAAATGAATTAATCACAATATTATGACACTCAATATTTCATAATGCATTTTGCTTACATGTCGCAGTGCATCGAACATTGTCACTCATTTTTCACCTGCTGCTTCCAGACACCTGACATCTCTTGGCTTTAACCAGCCTGTCAACATCAGGGACCAGTTTCTGGGCAGTTGTGATTTTCATAATGTCATTTCGATGTCTGTGTGTCAGCTGCGAGCGCAGTTTGGATTTGTTAACGTTCATTATGGAGAACGCCTGCTCACAGAGATATGTTGCCTAAACATGCAAAGGATCTTTGAGGCAAAGTCTGTCATCTTGGGGTACATCGGTCCCAGGTATTGATAGAATGAGTCCACACCCACAGACTCAAATTTATATTTCAAAGCGAGTTACACTGAACTTCAATTTGTTCCATTTGGAGTTCCTCCGGCACATCTGACGCTGCGTTGATGGCAAACGGTGAGCAAAACAGTGAGAATTCCTTCTTGAGCTGAGTGAAGTCTTCAAAATAATTCTGAAACTCACTTTTCAGCCGTGATATTTTGTCCTTGTACCTGTCCATGTTGTCATTATTCCCATGAACGACACACATAGACTGCAAAGAAGGGAAATGAGCCGGGTTGCTCCGGGATAGTTGCATCTCCCGCAAGCCTAATTTAATTTGAAAGGCATGGCTGCTGTCTTAGTATTCCATAACAAATTTGTTGCGGCCTTGCATGTTAACATTAAGCACATTTAAATGCTCTCATATCCACCAAAAATACAAGATCATGAAGCCAGTCTGGGTCATCCAACTCTGCCACCGGCTTCCCTTTCTCGTTCATGATTAGTCCAATTTCCGCACGTAATTGAAAAAAACGTTTGAGCACAACCCCTCTGCTCAACCAGCGGACTTCAGTGTGGTAGGGTAGGCCGTGTCCAATATTAGTTCCGGACAAAAGAGTGTCAAATTGCCGATGGTTGAGTCCCTTGGCTCTAATAAAATTAACCGTTTTGCTTACTACATCCATGACATTGTCCATTTTCAGGCTCCTGTTACATAACGCATCTTGGTGTATAATACAATGAAAATTCCAAAATTCCTGCTCTGGATGCTCTGTCTGAACTTCCTCTCTGAGTTTCGCAACAACACCTGCCTTTTTCCCAACCATGGACGGTGCACCATCTGTTGCAACGCTGACAGCGTGACTCCAGTCAACCCCCAGTCTGTCCAAGGCCTCGACGAGACTGGAGAAAACGTTGTCCGCCGTTGTAGTGTTTGTCATGGGCACCATCTCCACAAACTTATCGGTGTCGGTCAAAGATGCATCGACACCACGAATAAATATTCCCAATTGAGCTACATCAGTCGCGTCGGTGCTCTCATCAATTGCAATAGAGAAGGCAATAGATGACTTCACTTTGTCTTTTAGTTGACTGTTCAAATCTCCTGCAAGGTCCCCGATTCTCGCTGCCACAGTATTTCTTGACGCTGATGTTACCGAAAGCCTGTCTCTTCTCAGGACACACCAGTTCAGCTGCCGACAGCATGCATGCTTTGATGAATTCCCCCTCTGAGTATGGCTTTGACACAGCAGCTATTTTGTTGGCAATAATATAGCTGGCCTTGACAGCTCCATCATGAGTCTCTCGACTTTAGGTGAACACTGATTGCTGTTTTTTCAGAGCTGCTTCAAGCTCATTTACCTTTTGCGTTCTGAGTCGTCCTGCATACTTGTCATATTTTTCTCCACGTGACGTCTCATGGTGTCGTTTGATATTGTGCTCTTTTGCCACAGCCACTTGTTGCGAGCATATCAGACACAGGATTGTCGTTGACCTCACAGAAGAAAAAAAGATCTTTCCAATTATCATTGAATATCCGACCTTTGATGTCAACTTTTTATTTTCTTGGGATGCATTTTGAACCACAGCAGCAAACAGTCTCAGCCTTGCTACAGGTGTTACTTACCTGAGTAATCTGTGTGTTTATACTGTGTCTAATGACGTAAGTGTGGCCCAAGTGGTCTTCAGTGCATGGTGGTAGGTTCTTATGCACAGCAGGTGGTTAACTGCCGCCTATTGTTTTCTAAGTACACACAACAAGCTGCCGGCCCAGTAGGCGGTACAGACAGCGGTGGGAGAGAGAGCGGCGAGAGAGAGAGGGGCTGCCATACAGATACATAGTAAATGGTCGTGAATATACTTTTTTTTTGCCAATATCATCCCACAGGCCGGATTGGACCCCTTCGCGGGCCGGATGCAACACCCCTGTTCTAGATCAACCTATCATGGGAGACTTTATCAAATGCCTTAGTCAAATTCATGTAGACAACATCCACTATCATACCCTTATCGTTCACCTTAGTCACCTCCTCAAAATACTCAATCAAGTTAGTGTACAAAGCTATGATGACTGTCCCTATTTAACCCATTCTTTTTCAAATGGGAGTAAATCCTATCCTGAACAATCCTCTCCAATCACTTCCCTACCACTGATGTGAGGCTCATTGGCCTGTAAATTCCCTGGATTTTCTCTCCTACACTTCTTAAATAAAGAAACAACATTAGCTACGCTCTAGTCCTCCGCGACCTCACTTGTGGCTAGAGAAGATTCAAAGATCTTGGTCAAGTCTCCCGCAATCTCCTCTCTTGCCTCTCTCAAAAACCAGATAGGTTCCATCAGGCTCTGGGGATTTATCCACCTTAATGCTCTTCAAGAGCCCCAACACCTCCTCCTCCTTCATCTCAAACTGCCCTTGCACATTGGTGTTCTCCACACTGATCTCACTGTCTTCCATTTTCTTCTCCTTGGTGAAGACAGATACAAAATGATTGTTTAATACTTTGCATCACCTACATCAACAGACTCCAAGAACATTCTTCCTATATTTGGGAAGATCTGTTGGTTCATCATGTTGGATAAATTAATGAGGCTAAAACTGGGCAAATCCCAAAGAGGTGGCTGCAGAAATAGGGGATACATCAGTGTTGATCTCTTCTAGTTTCAGCAATTGTTCAATAGGTTAAAAAGTGACATGCTATTTTTAAAGAAAGTAAGAAGAGAAAAGAGCAGTCTTCTTGACAGCTCTTGTCAGTAAAAGAACTAGAATTCATCTTATAGAACACAGTGAAAAGGCATTTAGAAAATCATGAGATTAGGCTGAGTGCAGGGAAAATTGTGTTTTGCAAACCCAGAGAAGCTGGGAATGTAACCAGCAGGGGAATATATTATAACCACTGGGTGTATAGCTGGATTTTCATATCTTATTTGATAAGGTACCACATAAAAGGATTCATGAAGTTAGGCATAACATTAACGTGAAGCAGCGTGGGAGTAAATGAGTCATTTTCTGGTTCGTAGGCCTTCAGGTACACCACAGGGACCCCTGACTATTCAAAGTTTATATTAGTGCCTTAGGTGAGAAGAATGCAATATTACTGATTTCATGTGAGAAAGCGAACTGTGGGAAAGAGGTGAAACCGCTGTGAAGGGATGGAGTCGGATTAAGGAAATGAACAAGCTAGTGGTAGAGTATAATGTGGGAAAGTATGAGATTGTGCACTTTGGTTGAATGTGCATGCGTAGAATAGCACAAAACTATCTTTTAAACAGTGGAAACTAATGGATGTTTGTGCACAAAAAAAATTAACGATATCAGTCTTTAGGCAGACCTGTTTATCTTTAACGTTATCTTAGAGGAGAATGATCGCTCAAACAGGTTTCCAGTTATAAGATTCTGACATAAAAAGAATGAAAGGATATGCAATAAGGCAGGAGAGTCTTTGAGACATGGGATCAACCACTGTATAAAATGACAAAACACATGTGGGTGCTCTTTGGCCTACTCCTTTCGGTTTATTATATTTTTTTGTAGGAAACCATTCTTGCAGAGTTGTCTCTGCAAGCAAGACTGTCATTTAGATTTAGATATATAGCAGGGAAACAGGCCCTTCGGCCCACCAGGTCCGCACCGCCCAGCGATCCCCGCACATTAACACTATCGTACACACTAGGGACAATTTTTACATTTGCCCAGCCAATTAACCTACATACCTGTATGTCTTTGGAGTGTGGGAGGAAACCGAAGATCTCGGAGAAAACCCACGTAGGTCACGGGGACAACGTACAAACTCCGTACAGACGGCGCCCGTAGTCAGGATCGAACCTGAGTGTCTGGCGCTGCATTCGCTGTAAAGCAGCAACTTTACTGCTACGCCACCGTGCCGCCCACATCATTGTACCTGTATCACACCATGCATGTTCACATGACAATAAACTCGACTTGTATCGCTCCTCGATACAGCGTGAGAGGGAACCGTCTTCCATTCTGCTAGTTCTGAAAACATAGATGAAGCATTATGTATGGCAAAGTTGATTTGAAAACTTTTTGAGCTCAGCTCAAATATAATCATGAAATTGGACGATATTGTTGTTTAATCACAATGTTGTCTTTGTTTCAGATTGATTCTCATACAGGCAGTTCAAGTGATGTAAGGTAAGACATGCATTCGCAAAAAATAGAGAGCTGCCGTTCTAGTGGTGGTAGTGAAAAGAATGGTGTTGTAGTGAGGGGGGATTGGATACTTCCGCTGCAGGCAGGAGAAAGAGGCTGGAGACGCTGTTACCTACCCCTGACAGGGTGAGGAATCTCCTCCAGCCTGGAGAGTAAATCCAAGGAGGAGGATGTTCTGGTCCACGTTGCGAATCTATGACATTCGTGAGACGAAGAAAGGGGTCTGACTGAGTGAAGGAGCGGAAGAAAATATGGCTGAAGCATTGTGTAAGAAGAAGCTACAGATGCTGGTTTAAACCAAAGATAGACACAAAAAGTTGGAGTAACTGAGCGGGTCAGACAGCATCTCGGGATAAAGGAATAGGTGACATTTCGGATCGAGACCCTTCTTCAGTCTGAAGAAGGGTCTCGACCCGAAACGTCACCTATTGCTTTCTCCAGAGACGATGTCTGACCTGCTGAGTTACTCCAGCTTTTTGTGTCTATGGCTCAAGGATTGATGCGGGAAAGATGGATTTCAATCTGTCGGACACACGAGAAAGAGAGGGCTGTTCCATTAGGATGGTCTGCACCTGAACCGTGCTGGACTAGAGTTAAAATTGTTCTAGGGGATTGAATAACCAGGAGGTAAACAGGGCTTTGAGCTAAATGAGAGAGGGGAATTCCAGTAGAGGGAAGTCTGGAATGTTAGAGAGGAACCACAAGGAGGCAAAGCAAGAAATTGGTTGGTGAATCGGCAATGGCTGACATTTAAGGAACAAATGTAGAATCTCCAACATTCCTGCCTGTCATAAAATTATAAAGAGAAAAGAAATTGAACAGTGAATGACAAAAGGAGTTAATGATAGTATTAGATCCAAAGAGAATCGGATAATTTTGCCATTTGTGGTAATAAACCTAGGCTAGATGACTGCTTTGCTGAAGATGTGCGCAGTGTCTGCCAGGGCCAGCTGCTAGCAACTTCAGTTCCCCATCCCATTTACATTCCCACACTGACCTCTATCCTGGGCCTCCTCCACTGCCAGAGTGAGTTGCACACAAACTGGAAGAGCAGCACCTCGTATTCTGCTTGGGTAGCTTACAACCCAGTGGTATGATCATTGAATTCTTAATTTCAGGTAACTAACTCCTCCCAGGCACACCTTTCCTTCCACTCTCCCTGCTCCCTTCTCTCAGTTCCTTTCCCGTCCTCCATCTGCTCACTACTCTCCTCCCTACTCTGACTTACCCCCTTTTCTCTTGTTGGTGGGAGCGAAATTTGTCACTTTGGGAATGCAGAGCTTTGAAATATTAATATTTGTTCCCCCACCTGCACAGTTCCATTTGCGCTGCTGTTTCACCAGCTGATTGTTTATCGCTGAATATAATATTTCAAACTTTGCAAGTTATATAAAATTGCATGGGTAATGAATGGTGAGGATGCAAAGAGGCTTCAATTTATCTTTGACAGATTCAACAAACGAGCACAAATTTATCATATTGTGGGTAATATGGTAAGAGTGAATTTATCTATTTCAGCAGGGAAAAGAGAAAGGTAATGTATTATTTACATGCTGATAGATTGGAATCTGGTGGTCTACTGGAGATTTAAGTGTTCTTGTACATCAGTCACTGAAAGCAAACCTGCATTCAACTATCAGTATTGGTCACGTGAAATAGAAACATAGATAGAAAATAGGTGCAGGAGGAGACCATTTGGCCCTTTGAGCCAGCACCGCCATTCATTGCAATCATGGCTGATCATCCACAATCAGTAACCTGTGCCTGCCTTCTCCCCATATCCCCTGATTCCATTAGCTCTGAGAGCTCTATCTAACTCCCTTTTAAATTCATCCAGTGAATTGGCCTCCACTGCCTTCTGTATCAGAGAATTCCACAAATCTACAACTCTGGGTAAAAAAGTTTCTTCTCACCTCAGTTTTAAATGGCCTCCCCTTTATTCTTAGACTGTGGCCCTTGGTTCTGGACTCCCCTCAACATTGCAAACATTTTTCCTGCATCTAGGTTGTCCAGTCCTTTGATAATTTTATACGTCTCTATAAGATCCCCACTCATCCTTCTAAACTCCAGTGAATACAAGCCCAGTCTTCCCAATCTTTCTTCATATGACAGTCCCGCCATCCCAGCGATTAACCTCGTGAACCTACGTTGCACTGCCTCAATAGCAAGGATGTCCTTCCTCAAATTAGGAGACCAAAACTGCACACAATACTCCAGATGTGGTCTCACCAGGGCCCTATACAACAGCAGAAGGACCTCTTTGCTCCTATATTCAAATCCTCTAGTTATGAAGGCCAATATGCCATTAGCTTTCTTCACTGCCTGCTGTACCTGCACGCCTACTTTCAGTGGCTGGTGTACAAGGACACCCAGGTCTCGTTGCACCTCCCCTTTACCTAATCTGACACCATTGAGATAATAATCTGCTTCCTTGTTTTTGCCGCCAAAGTGGATAACCTCACATTTATCTACATTATACTGCATCTGCCATGCATCTGCCCACTCACTCAACCTGTCCAAGTCACCCTGCAACCTCCTAACATTCTCTTCACAGTTCACACTGCCACCCAGCTTTGTGTCATCTGCAAACTTGCTAGTGTCACTTCTAATTCCATCATTCAAATCATTAATATATATGTAAATAGTTGCGGCCCCAGCACCGAGCCTTGCGGCACTCCACTCGCCACTGCCTGCCATTCTGAAAAGGATCCGTTTATTCCTACTCTTTGCTTCCTGTCTGCCAACTAATTCTCTATCCATGTCAATACCCTACACCCAATACCATGTGCTCTAATTTTGCCTACTAATTTCCTGTGGGATCTTATCAAAGGCGTTCTGAACGTCTAGATACACTACTTCCACTGGCTCCCCTTCATCCATTTTACTTGTCACATCCTCAAAAAATTCCCGAAGATTAGTCAAGCATGATTTCCCCTTCATAAATCCTTGCTGATTTGGACCAATCCTTTTACTGCTGTCCAAATGCGCCATTATTACCTCTTTAATAATTGACTCCAGCATCTTCCCCACCACCGATGTCAGACTAACTGGTCTATAATTCCCCGTTTTCTCTCCCGCTCCTTTCTTGAAAAGTGGGATAACATTAGATACCCTCCAATCCACAGGAACTGATCCTGAATCTATTGAACATTGGAAAATGATCACCAATGCGTCCACGATTTCTAGAGCCACCTCCTTGAGTGCCCTGGGATGCAGACCATCAGGCCCTGGAGATTTATCAGCCCTCAGTCCCATCAGTCTACCCAATACTATTTCTTGCCTAATGCAAATTTCTTTCAGTTTTTCGTCTCCCGACATCCTCTATCCTTTAGTACATCTGGGAGATTGTTTGTATCTTCCTTAGTGAAGACAGATCCAAAGTACCTGTTCAACTCTTCTGCCATTTCCTTGTTACCCATAATAATTTCACCCGTTTCTGCCTTCAAGGGACCCACATTTGTCTTTACTAATCTTTTTCTTTTAACATACCTAAAGAAGCTTTTACTATCCTTTATATTCTTGGCCAGCTTCTCCTCGTGCTTCATCTTTTCAGCCTATATTGCCCTTTTTGTTACCTTCTGTTGTCCTTTGAAAGTTCCCCAATCCTCTGGCTTCCCGCTACTCTTTGCTATGTTATACATCTTTTCTTTTAGTTTTATTCCATCCCTAACTTCCCTTGCCAGTCGCAGTTGCTCCCCTTAGAATCTTTCTTCTTCTTTGGAATGAAATAATCCTGCATCTTCTGGATTATGCCCAGAAATTCCCGACATTGCTGTTCCACCGTCATTCCTGCTAGGATCCCTTTCTAGTCGACCTTGGCCAGCACCTCTCTCATGCCTTCATAGTCCCCTTTGTTCAACTGCAATACTGACATTTCTGATTTAAACTTCTCCCTCTCAAATTGCAGATTAAAACTAATCCTATTATGGTCAATACCTCCAAGTGGTTCCTTTACCTTGAGTTCCCTTATTAAATCTGGTTCATTGGACAAAACTAAATCCAGAATTGCCTTCTCTCTGGTAGGCTCCAGTACAAGCTGCTCTAAGAATCCATCTCGGAGGCACTCTACAAATTCCCTTTCTTGGGGTCCAGAACCAACCTGATTTTCCCAGTCTAACTGCATAGTGAAATCCCCCATAACCACAGTGGCATTACCTTTGTAGCATGCCAGTTTTAACTCCTGCTGCAACTTACACCCTATATCCGGGCTACTGTTTGGGGGCCTGTAGATAACTCCTATTGGTGTCTTCTTACCTTTACAATTCCTCATTGCTATCCACAGTGACTCTACATCGTCAGTCGATATGTCACCCCTCGCAAGGGATTGAATTTCATCCCTCACCAACAGAGCTACCCCACCTCCTCTGCCCACCTGCCTGTCCTTTCTATAGGACGTATAACCCTGAATATTCAGTTCCCAGTCCAGATCCTCCTGCAGCCACGTCTCTGTAACCCCACAATGTCAAATCTACCAATCTCTAACTGAGCCTCAAGCTCATCTACTTTACTTCTTATACTTTACGCATTCATATATGATACTTTTAATCCATTACACATCTCACCTTTCACATTGATTCCTATTACACTTGGCCATACTCTCCTATCCCTTCAAGAGCTTTCTGACCCGTTAATTCTGGGATCTTTCTTAACTTTTCCTCTACCCTCTTTCCCTTTAACTCCATCCTTGTCCATCCCATTTGACATCCCCCCCCACTATTTAGATGAAAACCACCCGTGTCGTGGTGGCAAACCTGCCTGGCAGAACCCCGCCTGTTGAGGTGCAACCCGTCCCTTTCGTACAATTCACCCTTAACCAAAACAGATCCCAGTGGTCTAAGAATCTAAATCTCTGCCCCCTGCACCAGCTCCTCAGCCACACATTCAGATCCCCTATCTCCCAGTTCCTGCCCTCACCAGCACGAGGAACTGGAAGCAAACCGGAGATAACCACCCTGGAGGTCCTGCTTTTCAGCCTTTTTCCGTTCTCTCTAAAGTCACGCTGCAGAATCTCTTTCCTCTTCTTCCTGACGTCGTTTGTGCCGACATGCACTACCGCTCCCGGCTGCTCACCTTCACCCTTGAGGATGCTCTGCACTTGGTCCGTGACGTCCTGGATCCTGGCACCAGGGAGGCAACACACCATCCTTCAATTCCGCCTGTTGCCGCAGAAACCCCTGTCTGTACCTTTCACCTACTACCACGGCTCTGCCTGACGTCGGTCTCGTCGGCTTTCCCTCAGCGCCACATTTTGCCTCGCAGACTTGTCCGCTGCTCAGACTGGCAGTGCCTTCTGTCCCGACAGCTTCCAAGAGGGTGAACCTGTTTTCAAGAGGTACAACCCCCGGGATCTCTTGTACTCCAAGCTTCCTTCCCTTCCTCATCATCACCCACCTTCTCTCTTCCGGTGCCTTCGGTGTAACAATGTCGCTGTAGGTGTTGTCCAGGAACGTTTCACTTTCTCGGATGATCCTGAGGTCATCCAGTTGCCTCTCCAGTTCTCCAACACGGTCCTTCAGGAGCTTAATCTGGACACACTTTCCACAGTTGCAGCAGCCAGAGGCACCAGCGGTGTCCCTGACCTCCCACATCCTGCAAACATCACACTGACTCAGCTTACCTGTCATTTCCGTACAACGTCTCACCCTTTAGAACTGAGATGAGGAAAAACTTTTTCAGTCAGAGAGTTGTGAATCCGTGGAATTCTCTGCCTCAGAAGGCAGTGGAGGCCAATTCTCTGAATGCATTCAAGAGAGAGAGCCCTTAAGGATAGCGGAGTCAGGAGGTATGGGGAGAAGGCAGGAACGGGGTACTGATTGAGAAAGATCAGCCATGATCACTTTGAATGGCGGTGCTAGCTCGAAGGGCCGAATGGCCTCCTCCTGCACCTATTGTCTATTGTCTCTCCAACATTTGGCATAGTCTTCTCCCTCAGCCTCCTCGCCGAAGACTCGCACGCCAAAGACTCTCACGTTTCTCACAATGCACTTCCCTCGACAAGGCTGCTCCCCTACTTGCAGCCAATACTCGCTCTCGTTGCTTGTGGCTGCTGCTTCTCTCCGACCTTCACAGAAAATCACTAGACTATTTAAAAAAAAAATAGTTAGCTAATATTCGATAGGATAGAAAATCTGCTATCTTTGTTTCACTGCGACTCCAAACCCACAGTCATAAAGTCGACATTTAACTTCTATTATGCTATTAAACCATTCAGATGTAGCAAAATGCTACACTTTAGCTGTTCAAGGAGGCTCATCACCTTCTTGAGGCAACTAGTAATGAGCAATAGACACATGCCTTGCTGACAACGCCCACGTCCCATGAATTAATTTAAAAAGCTGATTGGAAACTGTTGATTTAAAAAGCACCAGGGTCACAGAAGAAAGCAATGCAGTGTGTCCATGGAACGTCAACAAATAAAGTCAACGAGTAGAGTCAATGAGAATAAATGAGAAGGTCAGAGATTCAGTCTCTGCTGAATTAGTTGAGAAATTAAATTAAAATCTTCTAACATATCTTTCCTAGAACAAAACAAGCATCCGATGCAAACAGAGAGGCTTACCAACCAAGGAGAGGTAATAAATCTTTATCATGTTGTGTTTCCATGAGATTTCAATCTTTTGTTTTAACTAGTTTCAGTTTGACAATCTTAGGCATTTATCCATTATTTGTTAATGTTAAATATGTTAGATGATCATTCCAACTGCAAGGTAACTGATGGCTTGATTTTATTCTGAAACTATGTTCCCTACCAAGTTCTAGTTTCCCCCAAGAGGTGGGAAATATATCTGTCCTTAAGCACCCTTGAAATTTCTCAACTAAGAATCCACAATCTCATTTATGAACAAGGGGATCAAAATTTATTCCAACTGTGCCCTGATTTAAATGTAACTTGTGAAACACTGATGAAGTCATACTGATGAAGCCCGAAGAAGGGTTCCGAACAGAAACATTGTCCCTCACAGTTGCTGCCTGATCCACTGAGTTTCTCCAGCACTTTGTTTTTGCTTACGATTCCAGCATCAGTAGTTTCTTGCGCCTCAAGTATAAATGGTCGTGAACTATTAAATAGCCATAGAAGGAGGTGGCGGCTCCATGAATATCCCCATCCCCAGTGGTGGCACAGCTTGGCATGAGTGCCAAAGATGAGTCTGACGCATCTGCAACCAGAACCGGCAAGTGTTTGATCCATCTCAGCTTTTCCTTCTCTTTTCTGGTCTCTGGCTAATTTATTTCACTCTGTGTGATGTCAAGAAACATTTAACAGTAATGGTAATAGGGTGATAAAGCATTCTTCCTATGATGTAAAGACCTGGAGAATTATTTGTGGCCAAGCATTTTCGCTGTTGTTACCATATTGTCACTTAGCGGACAAATGCGGAAAATTGCCCAGGTATATCCTGTTCACAAAGAGCAGGACAAAACCATCCACTGTCAATCAATAGCAAAGTGACAGAAGCTGTAATCAACAGTAACAAGAAGATACTCTTACCAATACTCTTCTCATCAGTTCTCAGTTTGGATTTTGCAAGGACCACTCACTCATCCACAGACCTCAATGTTATGGTAACTGGTGTCATGGTAACAGATTATGTGATGGCTGTTGCTGCTTTGAAGAAGCATTATGTGGTTCAAACAAATGCTACATTTCTATGACATGGGTTTTGGCAGACGACACAGAGAGAGGAGAAAAGCATTGCTCTGTTTGACACAAGATTGCATCGTTTCTGAGGGCCGCAACTCTAGCGCTGAATTGCAGAAACAAATCAGGGTTCAGGTTGAACAAAGTTGCAAATCAAATGGCTTAAGTCGGAAGTTGCTGGAGATAGGTGACACACTAACAATAGTGGAAACACTGACGGTATAAGAAAATAACTGCAGATGCTGGTACAAATCGATTTATTCACAAAATGCTGGAGTAACTCAGCAGGTCAGGCAGCATCTCGGGAGAGAAGGAATGGGTGACGTTTCGGGTCGAGACCCTTCTTCAGACAGAAGGGTCTCGACCCGAAACGTCACCCATTCCTTCTCTCCCGAGATGCTGCCTGACCTGCTGAGTTACTCCAGCATTTTGTGAATAAGTGGAAACACTGACAATTGCCTGTTCATTTGAAGCTGTGGAAACCCAGTTCCAGACTATGGGATTGGATGAATGAAGCCAGAAGGCACTAGGGGTACTTGTACAGAAGCATGTGGGACAATTGAGAGTCATAGAGTAGACAAGCAGGTCATTGACGGAAGTAGAAAGAAGATACTCCCAGACAGAAAATGAGGCTTTGGCTTTGGTGTGGCCATGAACACTTTCATGCATACCTGTATGGCATTGAGTTTGAGTTGTGGATAGATCACAAACCGCTGGAGACAATCTACTCCCCTCGATCCAAACCGTGTGACCGGATTGAAAGATGGATGCTTAGAAAGTTCCCTTCAAATCAAAGATCACCATGTAGCCCAGGGTCAAATGTTTGGAACTCCCTACTCAAGGTATTATGGCTGTCACTTCACCAGAAGGCTGGCAGCAGTTCACCTGGCTCAACATGACCTTTTCCAGGCAATTGCAGATGGGCAGCATATATTGGCCTTGCTGAAAGTACACAAATCCTATGAGCCCATATATATTGGTCCTGATGCAAAATCGCAGTCCAAATTCTCGACCATGCCTTTGCCTCTTCAAATGCTGCTGGGCCCACTGAGTTCTCCATCAGTTTGTTTTTTACAGCGGCTTATTGGCCACTTTATAATGCATTTTTTCTGTGGAGGTTCTGAAATCCCAATGAAATGTTTGCTATAATGATTGAAAATTGCCTTGTTATCTTTCTATGTTTGTTTCTGTGCAGGGCTTTTGTTAACGGAAGAACCTAAAAAGTGTTATTTATTGCGGGAACTCACTGCAGAGAGAGCAACTATTGAAAAGGGAATGCTGGATGTCGATCGCCTTATTCTCAAACTCTTCACATCTGGGGTTTTGGACTTCATCTCTTTGAATCACATCACTAGAAATCCAGTCAGGAATGACCGGACTCGAGTTCTGCTGGATCACTTTTTACAGATTAACAACAATGGAATTTTAAGACAGTTTGTTTCCCACATGCGGGACTCAGTGATTCTAAATGCAGAAGCACTAAACTGGGCAGAGTACATGCAAGGATGCAGTGAGTATCTTTTCCATTTGTTTAATTTTACTTGAAATTATCAGGTTTTTTTTCTTTAAATGACCTTCAATTTCGAAGATTCATCCTGGGATTAGATTCCTTTCACCTTAATTAAACCAGGTGCCTTTTTGGATGAACAGGCATTACTGTATGGCTGCAGAAGAAAATCTAGCTGTTCCATTTGCTTCCATTTAGAGGTGGTTCAGCCAGAGGAATGTGCACACCCAGCCAGTGCAATGTATGTATGTAGTCTGATCTTATCTCATGCTGTGATTTTCAGTAGGTTAACTCCAAATAGTAAATGAACTTGCTCCTCACCAACACAAAAGCAGGAGAGACTCAGATGTCAATGAGATGACCTAAAGTGTCGTGGCTAATTGGCACATTGTGAAAGTAACAGGGGCTGCACTTCCAAAATAAATAATTGATGGGAAAATACTTTGGAACATCATGAAGATATGAAAAGTGGCAATCAAATGTAAATTATTTTATAATTGCCTTTCGGGAAAGCACTGCACAGTAGTTGCCTGAAATATTATCCTAATGGTGCAGATGTGACCTTCTTTGCTGTGTTGTATAAAGCCATGAAATATGCATCGCAGTGTTTGTCCTAGATAAAAGGCCATATTTTCTTCTCCTTGGTGCACACTTCCTTGAAGGAAAGATGTGTTTCTCGTCAGGTGTGAATTACAGACTCTCTGCCAGTTTGCCGTTTTGTTTTTTCAGGCGTGGGGAAGTCAACATTTGATGTAGATTTTAATTACAAGGTTGTTTGGTCACTTCGTTGAACTTTCTTTATTCATTAGATTTTAGGAATACTTTGGGGGGAGTGGAAACCTAACTCATTGTAAGAATGCAGCACCAGGAGAGCTTTAAGGTGCCATGAAATCATAGCGCCATAGGTTAAGGGTACTTTGACATTAGTTCCTACCGGTAAGTTTTGAGCATTCACAGTGACCATGACTTGTACTGCTACTGGATATGGGGGAGAAACAAGGGTTGTGTCGCACACGTACATGAGAGACGTGCTCTCCAAAATGGGCATTGAGGAGGGAATCAGGAATTGGATCCAACTGCTCTATCTGTAGTGCAGTCCAAATCAATGGGTGGGAATCAGACAGCTTCCCTGTCAGGTCTGGAGTCAGGCAGGGTTGCCCTTTCTCCCCTGTCTTCTTCGTCTGTTGTATTGAACCCTTTGCCGAGTCCATCAGGAAGGACGTGAGCATAAGAGGAGTGACATTGCCAGGCAGTGGGGGCACTCAGGTCAAAACCTTCCTGTACTTGGACGATGTCGCCGTCTTCTGCTCGGATCCAGGATCGGCCCGCAGATTAGTTAGCATCTGCGACCAGTTTGAGTCGGTCACGGGAGCCAGGGTGAACCGCAGGAAGAGTAAGGCCATGCTCTTTGGCAACTGGCCTGACCGATCTTCCATCCCCTTCACCTTCAAGCCGGACCTTGAAGGTGCTGGGGATCTGGTTTGGGGGGGCTGAAGCGCGTGACAAAAATTGGCTGGAGCCAATAGCCAGGGTGGGGAAGAAACTGGAGCACTGAAACTGGCTCCCTCGCCATCACAGGGGAAAATCTGGTCATCAGGTATGAGGTGCTCTTGGGGCTGCTGTTTGACGCTTGTGGCCTGACTCTCCCTCCTACGCCAGGGATCAACTGGGGGTCGAGGATGGACCGGGTGCAACGGGCCACAATGCACAAGTCGGCAGACAACAGGGGTACAAGCGTGCCCAACGTCGCCCTCATCCTGATGGCCACCTTCGTGTGTGGCTGCATCAGGCGGAGCGTAGAGCCAAGGCACGTGGGCCTTGCTGAGGTTCTACCTGTCCCCGGTGTTGCGAAGGATGGGCCTGGCGCAGATACCACGCAATGTGCCAGTCAGCTGGACATTGCCGCACCATCTGTCGTTCGTGGAAAGGTTCTTCCGGACCAACACCTTTGACCAAGTCCATCGGGCAGTGGTCAGCACGGAACGTCCTGCAGGCACTTCAGGGGAATGACTCCATGGATCCTGTGGCGTGGTTCCCAGAGCAGACCGCCCAGCTTGTCTGGCGAAATGCCTCATCGCCAGAACTCACCAACAAGCACCAAGACCTGGCTTGGCTGGCGGTGAGGTTCCCCTCCCAATCAGATCCTTCGTGCACTGCTGGAACCTCACTACCAGCGCACTCTGCCCTCGGGACGACTGCTATGGAGAGGAGATGGTTGCCCACCTCTTCGCAGAGTGTGGATTTGCAAAGAGAGTCTGGAGAGGTTTGCAAGGGTCCCTGGCACGATTTATTCCAAACAGCTCTGTCACAGAGGACTCTGTGATTTACGGACTGTTCCCAGGGACACATTCAGAGACTGACAGCGAGTGCTGCTGGAAGGTCATCAACTCGGTGAAAGACGCTCTTTGCTCTGCCCGAGCTTTATTGACCTCCCAGCGGAGCGAGCTGTCCGTTGAGGAATGTTGCCGACTGGCCCGCTGCAGACTGCAGGAATACGTGCTGAGGGATGCACTGAAGCTTGGTGCAGCCAACGCCAAGGCCCTGTGGGGGAGGACCACAGTCTAAGGTCCTTCTGCTGCTGGACATGGGGGGCAGGGTGTGGTGGAGACGCCCCTCAAAATAAGGGAAGGGATTCCATGCCAGTGGGCCACATGAGTGGAAAAGCGTGGGAGGTAATTTTATGTAATTGGTGTATTGAATGTATGTATAGCCTCCGAGAATGTCGGATGGAGTTTTGGAAGGAACATGTTTTGTATATATTTATTTCTTGAATAAAGTATTTTTTGATAATTAAAAGGAAAAAAAAGAGAAAAAAAAAGAAACCAGGGTTGTGTTGAAATCAGCTGCTGTTTATTCACTTCTGCATAATACATAAGCTAGAGAACATTTGCTTAATCTTTTAAGCAAGTTAATTGCTTCTTCTACAATGATGCGCTACTTTGAAATACATATGCAAATAATATTTTATATCCTTGTTAAATCTCTTTGGTGGATGCAAATAATACTGGTCCAGATATGTTTCTGGGGTAAATGGCAGATGTTGGGTGAATACCTTGTTGTGCTAAATAGACAATAGACAATAGACAATAGGTGCAGGAGTAGGCCATTCAGCCCTTCGAGCCAGCACCGCCATTCAATGCGATCATGGCTGATCACTCTCAATCAGTACCCCGTTCCTGCCTTCTCCCCATACCCCCTCACTCCGCTATCCTTAAGAGCTCTATCCAGCTCTCTCTTGAAAGCATCCAACGAACTGGCCTCCACTGCCTTCTGAGGCAGAGAATTCCACACCTTCACCACCCTCTGACTGAAAAAGTTCTTCCTCATCTCCGTTCTAAATGCCCTACCCCTTATTCTCAAACTGTGGCCCCTTGTTCTGGACTCCCCCAACATTGGGAACATGTTATCTGCCTCTAATGTGTCCAATCCCCTAATTATCTTATATGTTTCAATAAGATCCCCCCTCATCCTTCTAAATTCCAGTGTATACAAGCCCAATCGCTCCAGCCTTTCAACATACGACAGTCCCGCCATTCCGGGAATTAACCTAGTGAACCTACGCTGCACGCCCTCCATAGCAAGAATATCCTTCCTCAAATTTGGAGACCAAAACTGCACACAGTACTCCAGGTGCGGTCTCACCAGGGCCCGGTACAACTGTAGAAGGACCTCTTTGCTCCTATACTCAACTCCTCTTGTTACGAAGGCCAACATTCCATTGGCTTTCTTCACTGCCTGCTGAACCTGCATGCTTCCTTTCATTGACTGATGCACTAGGACACCCAGATCTCGTTGAACTCCCCCTCCTCCTAACTTGACACCATTCAGATAATAATCTGCCTTTCTATTCTTACTTCCAAAGTGAATAACCTCACACTTACCTACATTAAACTGCATCTGCCATGTATCCGCCCACTCACACAACCTGTCCAAGTCACCCTGCAGCGTTATTGCATCTTCCTCACAATTCACACTACCCCCCAACTTAGTATCATCTGCAAATTTGCTAATGGTACTTTTAATCCCTTCGTCTAAGTCATTAATGTATATCGTAAATAGCTGGGGTCCCAGCACCGAACCTTGCGGTACCCCACTGGTCACTGCCTGCCATTCCGAAAGGGACCCATTTATCCCCACTCTTTGCTTTCTGTCTGTCAACCAATTTTCTATCCATGTCAGTACCCTACCCCCAATACCATGTGCCCTAATTTTGCCCACTAATCTCCTATGTGGGACCTTGTCGAAGGCTTTCTGAAAGTCGAGGTACACCACATCCACTGACTCTCCCTTGTCAATTTTCCTAGTTACATCCTCAAAAAATTCCAGTAGATTTGTCAAGCATGATTTCCCCTTCGTAAATCCATGCTGACTCGGAATGATCCCGTTACTGCTATCCAAATGCTCAGCAATTTCGTCTTTTATAATTGACTCCAGCATCTTCCCCACCACTGATGTCAGACTAACTGGTCTATAATTACCCGTTTTCTCTCTCCCTCCTTTCTTAAAAAGTGGGATAACATTTGCTATCCTCCAATCCACAGGAACTGATCCTGAATCTATAGAACATTGAAAAATGATCTCCAATGCTTCCACTATTTCTAGAGCCACCTCCTTAAGTACTCTGGGATGCAGACCATCAGGCCCTGGGGATTTATCAGCCTTCAGTCCCATCAGTCTACCCAAAACCATTTCCTGCCTAATGTGGATTTCCTTCAGTTCCTCCATCACCCTAGGTTCTCCGGCCCCTAGAACATTTGGGAGATTGTGTGTATCTTCCTCAGTGAAGACAGATCCAAAGTAACGGTTTAACTCGTCTGCCATTTCTTTGTTCCCCATAATAAATTCCCCTGCTTCTGTCTTCAAGGGACCCACATTTGCCTTGACTATTTTTTTCCTCTTCACGTACCTAAAAAAACTTTTGCTATCCTCCTTTATATTATTGGCTAGTTTACCCTCGTACCTCATCTTTTCTCCCCGTATTGCCTTTTTAGTTAACTTTTGTTGCTCTTTAAAAGAGTCCCAATCCTCTGTCTTCCCACTCTTCTTTGCTATGTTATACTTCCTCTCCTTAATTTTTATGCTGTCCCTGACTTCCCTCGTCAGCCACAGGTGTCTCTTACTCCCCTTAGAGCCTTTCCACCTCTTTGGAATAAATTGATCCTGCAACCTCTGCATTATTCCCAGGAATACCTGCCATTGCTGTTCTACCGTCTTCCCTGCTAGGGCCTCCTTCCAATCAATTTTGGCCAGCTCCCGCCTCATGCCTCTGTAATCCCCTTTGCTATACTGTAATACCGACACTTCCGATTTTCCCTTCTGCCTTTCCATTTGCAGAGTAAAACTTATCATGTTGTGATCACTGCCTCCTAATGGCTCTTTTACCTCTAGTCCCCTTATCAGATCAGGATCATTACACAACACTAAATCCAGAATTGCCTTCTCCCTGGTAGGCTCCAGTACAAGCTGTTCTAAGAATCCATCTCGAAGGCACTCTACAAACTCTCTTTCCTGGGGTCCATTTCCAACCTGATTTTCCCAGTCTACCTGCATGTTGAAATCTCCCATAACCACCGTAGCATTACATTTTTGACACGCCAATTTTATCTCCTGATTCAACTTGCACCCTATGTCGAGGCTACTGTTTGGGGGCCTATAGATAACTCCCATTAGGGTCTTTTTACCCTTACAATTTCTCATTTCTATCCATACTGATTCAACATCTCCTGATTCTATGTCACCCCTTGCAAGGGAATGAATATCATTCCTTACCATCAGAGCAACCCCACCCCCTCTGCCCACCTGTCTGTCTTTTCTATACGTTCTAAACATCGGGTTCTGTAAATTGGCTGCTCAATTTATATAATAACTTATTTCAATAATTATGTGACCCTTGGCTTTATGTTGTGTAGGTGACAGCTGCTGCATGTTCTTCATTAAGAAATATGCCGATGTTTTTAAATACGTATTGGAGGAATACGGTGTGAAGACCTTTGCTGAATACTTCCTGAAATCAGGAATGCTGATTGAATCGGAGAGCAAGGATTTATGCAAGTACAGCTATAAAGAAGGAGCCGAGCGTTTTATACACATTCTCTTCACCAAGAAGACCATTCTGTGTGTAGCAGACATGTGGTTTACATTAGTGGAACATCAGCATGATATTCCTTACCTAGGACCATACATCAACAGCTTCCTGAAAGCATTTGATGAACAAAGTAATTGAATTGTTTTTTATCTAATTATAGAGAAGTTTGAATTTCCTTTGGTTGCAAAATATATTGTGATAATTTGAGTCATGTATATTGCCAAAACATTATGACTACTGACAGGCGAAGTGAATAACATTGATTATTTTGTTACAATGGCACCTGTCAAGGGGTGGGATATATTAGGCAGCAAGTGAACAGTCAGTTCTTGAAGTTGATGTGTTGGATGCAGGAGAAATGGGCAGGAGTAAAGACCTGAGCGACTATGACAAGGGCCAAATTGTTATGGCCAGACGACAGAGTCAGAGCATCTCTGAAAACGGCAAGGCTTGTGGGGTACTCCCGGTCAGCAGTGGTGAGTATCTACTGACAGTGGTCCGAGGAGGGTGTTGGGCGCCCAAGGCTCATCAATGCGCGAGGGCAACGAAGGCTATCCCGTCTGGTCCGAACCGACAGAAGGTCTACTGTGGCACAAGTCACAGGAAATTTAAATGGTGGTCACAACACACAGTGTATTGCACCCTGCTGTGTATGGGGCTGCACATGGAGGACCAACAGCATATTAGGCAGGTGGTCATAATGTTTTGGCTCATCAGGTCATAATATTTTGGCTGATCGATGTATATATATCCTTTAATTTATTACTCCTATATATAACTGCTGTGCTATCTTAAATTTAAAAGAAAGTTGTTACATTAGGTATATGCAATGGACATTATTTGGGCACTAAGTCTCACCTTTGTAATGGCATTTCAGGTGGATTATGGTCACCATTCTACTCTTTTGCTTTTGAGCTGGAAGAGTTTAAAATATGGTCTGGCAAACATAGTATCCTGTTGCAAACAGACTCGCTGCAAATAGTTTTCTATTATCAAGCTCGTTAAAGAAAGCATAAGTATATTTGACCTATAATTTTATTTTTTTCATATAGCTGGGCCTTTCTGTCCACAATTTGATCCTCAATTGCCAGTCAAACCTCTATTAAAAAAGAGGTGCTACGTTAATCTATATCGCCTTCTTCATTTAATACATGTTGAAGGCACAGAGATAGTTCGGAAAATTTTTGAAGCCCACGTCTCAGCAGAAGAATTGGAAGAAGAAATTACAAAGAATAAAGTTCTGATCAAGAATCGTTTGGAGGGACCAGATTTTTGCAACTTCAAAAAGAAATGGATCAATATTATTTATTCAGCAGACAGATCAAAAACGCAACATTTTTCGTTGCCTCTTTTTCAATTTCTTGCTGTGTTTATGAAAAAGTTTCCCCGTCCCAAAAAGGGCTGGACTGGCAGGCTTGCAAGATCTGACACTTCTCCCGGAGCTTATCTGCGACGTATTTGTGAGATGCGAGAGCATCTTTTGAAAGACATCTTGCACAAAGAACTGACCTATGAAAAATTTGACAGAATGTGGAATGAAGCTGCAGAGATACTTGGTCAGCTTGGTGTTGATGAAAAGAGATTGCAAGAACTTCGGATGCAGCCAATGAGCATCGTGTTTATTGAAAGGAGATACATGGAGAAGTACTTCAATAAACCACTGTCTGAACTTTTGGAAAACCTTATTGTTAAACACCACAGAGGTAAATTTTGTTCATTTATATATTAAACACCAACCAACTAAAATTAGAAACTGCTGGGACCACTCAGCAGGTTAGGCACCATCAATGGGAGATAGACACAAAATGCTGGAATAACTCGGCGGGACAGGCAGCATCTCTGGAGAGAAGGAATGGGTGACGTTTTGGGTCGAGACCCTTCTTGAGAGTCATTTTGGGTCAAACACTATCAGAATAGAAATGTGAGAAGACACCTGTATTTAAGTTGGAATGAGAGAGAATGGTGGAGAAAACAAAATGATTGTCTGGTTGGATGCCATTCAAAGTTATCAAGTTAATAACTACTTTAAAAACTGTCATAGGCTGACAGAAAAGTCACATCTGTAGAGAAAGGGGAAAGAAGAGATTACGTGAAATTGGTTGAACTTAATAAGATTGTAATGAATAGCAAACTTCCTGACTAATTACTTGCTTCAAACTTAAATTTTCTTGCAACATTAGCATGGATTTAAAGCTTAATTCTTGCTCAAACAGACCTAAATACGTGTAGCCTTTGACGTTGTGTGTGATATTGTCTTTCTGTTTCTTTAGGTATTGATTCGGTTTGTGCTTGTTCATTGGCAAAGGATCCGATTGCAGGTAGGCCTTGCCGTGGTCATGTGTGCTTTTTTGGAGAAATGGTTAACTCATCTATATACTAAAACTCTTGTTCGTTTATTTGTTTGTTCCTGAACTACAGCCAAAACGGTACACGATAGCGTGACAATATTAGGCCCACCTTACTCACCGTCGTTCCTTTGGTGCTAATGGAAGATGTTTCATTGAAATCAGTGTTATATTTTTTAAGTTATTCACATTTTAAAGTTTAAATCTATTTCCTAGGGAGGGAGTTTGGGGGGGAGGGAGGGGGGGCTGAGGGGAATGGCGTGGGGGGGAGGGGAAGGGAGGGATGGGGAGAAGGGGGGTGGAGTTTGGGGGGGGGGGGAGAGTGGAGGAAAGTGGAGGGGGAATGGGGGAGGAGAGGGTGCTGCACCAATGCAGGAGAGGTTTGGGTCCACTTGGTCTAGTTCTCACTAATCCTCAGCTGTGCATAATGTATATTGGATCAATCTGATTATACAGATTTTAGATGAATTTTTTCCAGTCAGTGATTTTGGCAGTAGTGTAAAATGAGATATGGGAGATATTTCATCTCCACACTGATTGTTTAATGACTTTTCACAAAATCAAGAGAATGGAAAATCCCCATAATTAAAAAGGTTTATATTGAGCTACATAATTATAGTTTTTTTTCAATAAATCACACTCAGAACTGATGATCAGACCAAGACAAAAAACTACTGGCACTTTCATCTGTGACTTAAGCCACTCAAAATGTTATTTGTTCAAGCACAAATTTATTGTAATATGTATGAATACGGTGAGGTACAGGTACAATGAAAAATCACATCACAGGCACAGAGACTCGGACAAATTTCCTTACCTAGAAAAAAGAGAATGTTAAGCTTTCATTTAAAATGGTGGAAGGGAATATCATTGCTCTCTTTAAAGGTAAAGTAAATCAGCACATATGAGAGAAAACAATAGGAGGGTATGTTCATAGCTTGAGATAAAGTGGGGTGGGAAGAGACCCGTTTAGTTGAATCTCAGTTATGGAGGGTACAGGATAGAAAATAGGTGCAGGAGTAGGCCATTCAGCCCTTCGATCATTGGCTGCATCCGAAGTTCTTGCAACCTCCTTTCATCATTCAATATGATTATGTCTGATCATCCAAAAGCAGTACCCCGTTCCTGCTTTCTCCCCATATCCCTGGATTCCATTAGCCCTAAGAGCTCTATTTAACTCACTCTTGAAAACATCCAGTGAATTGGCCTCCACTGCCTTCTGTGGCAGCGAATTCCACAGATTCACAACTCTGGGTGAAAAACTTTTTCCTCATTACAGTCCTAAATGGCCTACCGCTTATTCTTAAACTGTGACCCCTGGTTTTTGACTAATGCCTCAATTTCCCTCGTCAGCCAAGCTTCCTTACGTTTGCCTGCTTTACCCTTCACTCTCACGGGGATGTACATATCCTGAGCTTTCGTTAGCATGCTTTTAAAAACAACCCATTTGGCCAATGTTCCTTTCCCCTCAAATAACCTGCTCCAGTCAACTTGAGCGAGACTTTCTCTCATACTCTCAAAGTTGGCCTTCCTCCAGATGAGCATTTTAACACGTGGACCCACTCCGTCCCTATCCATAACTATCTTAAACCTAATCAAACTGGTCACTGGTCCCAAAAAGCTCCTCCACAAACACTTCATTAACTTGCCCTTCCCAATTTCCCAATACTAGATCCAACGTTGCCCTCATGTGTGAGGGCCTCTACATACTGCTTAAGAAAACTCTACTGAACACTTTTGAGGAATTGCACTCCATTTAAACCCTTCACACTATGATTTTCCCAGTCTATATTGGGAAAGTTAAAATCCCCTACTACAACAATCTTATTTGACCTGCAGCTGTCTACAATCTCCTGGCATATTTGTTCTTCTAATTCCCGTTGACTATTCGGGTGTCTGTAGTACACCCCGAACAAGGTGACCATCCCTTTCTTGTTCCTCGGCTCCACACATATAGCCTAACTAGACAACCCATCTGTAATATCACCTATAATCACTGCCGTGACATCCTCCTTAACCAATAATGCAACCCCCCCTCCTCTTTTTCCCTCACCCCGGTCTCTCCTGAAGCTCCTGTACCCAGGAACATTGAGCTACCAGTCCTGCCCCTCTCTTAACCAGGTTTCAGTCATGTCTACAACGTCCCAGTCGCTCGTACCTATCCATGCCCTAAGCTCACCTGCCTTACCCGACAGGCCCCATGCATTAAAATACGTGCAGTTTTTAACCAACCCTCCTTCCTCTCTCTCTGCCTTTCACCTGCCTATTCTGTCCACTAACTTTTCCCACACCACTCTCCATACCAACTTCTAGCCTCTCGCATGCCTCTGTCCTGTACGAGATCCCACTCCCCTACCAATCTAGTTTAAGCCCTCCCGTGCAGCATTAGCAAACCTGCCCCCTAGGATGTTGGTCCCCCTCCAGTTAAGGTGCAACCCGTCCCTTATGTATAGGTCATCCCTGCCCTAGAAGAGATCGCAATGATCCAGAAATCTAAATACCTGTCCCCTGCACCAACTCCTCAGCCACATATTCATGTTCCCTATCTTCCTGTTCTTACCTTCACTAGCATGAGGTACTGGAAGCAATCCTGTGATCACTACCCTGGAGGTCTTGCTTTTCTGTCTTTTACCCAATTCCGTAAACTCATGTTGCAGAACCTTCTTCCTATTCCTACCTATATTGTTTGTGCCAACATGCACAACAACCTCCGGCTGCTCCCCCTCACCCTTGAGGATTCCGTTCAGCCGCTCCGAGACATCCTGGATCCTGGCACCAGGGAGGCAACACACCATCCTGGAGTCTCACCTGCTGCCGCAGAATCTCCTGTCCGCACCTCTGACTAATTTGAGGAAGGACGTCCTTGCTATTGAGGCAGTGCAGCTTAGGTTCACAAGGTTAATCCCTGGGATGGAGGGACTGTCATATGAGGAAAGATTGGAAAGACTAGGCTTGTATTCACTGGAGTTTAGCAGGATGAGAGGGGATCTTATAGAGACTTATAAAATTATAAAAGGACTAGACAAGCTAGATGCAGGAAAAATGTTCCTAATGCTGGGGGAGTCCAGAACCAGGGGCCACAGTCTTAGAATAAAGGGGAGGCCATTTAAAACTGAGGTGAGAAGAAACTTTTTCACCCAGAGTTGTGAACTTATCTGCGGGTGTGAACTTATTCAGTGGGAAAAATCACGAATGACAAATGAGACTCAGAGTTGAGTGAAACCTATTCACTTCTCTGCTGCCAATAGCCTCCTTCTGCATTGCAATATGTCACAAGTTTAAATATCGGACACATGCAGAACCGAATCAAGTGTAGTCTCCTCGCTGAAGACTTGAGCCAAAGCCTCGCACTTTACCTCCCAAGGCACTTCACTTCAACAAGGCTGCTCCCCAAGAGCAAGCCCTACTTTTGTTTGCTGATCAATTAACTAATTTACTAATTAACTAACTTACCAATTAACTAATTTAGATTTCCGCACTCGCTCCTTCAACTGCCGCTTCTCTACCGACCTTGATCAATTGAATTCATTAGATCCATGAAAGAACAGATCGATAGATCACTACATCAAAGTGTTGGGTTTTGTATTTCCTGTATTCACAGTCAAGGAGTCATATATATTTACTTGTAGTTCCAGCTAAAGTTGATGCAAGTTAGCAATCCAGATTTATCAGACAGAATGCCTTTTATTGAAATTGTAATATACTTAAAAATAATTAATCCTCTGTACTTTAGGACAAAAGCTTGAAGCTAAAGTGACCGTTACTAAAGAAGAGCAGAAAGGAAAAGATACCTCAGAGGATGAATTTGCAGTGCCTGCTGCAGTATGTTGGTGACTTTTTGAATCTAAGATAGAATTGCACACATTTTGGTATCTCTTTATCGCTGCTAGAGGCATGCATTGGATGCTATTGTAAACACATTCAGGACTATTTGCAAGCAAGCAATCACATAACAGTGTACAGAATTTAGGGCTTTGAAGCAAGCTACTCTGATGTTTGATCGTCAGTAGTCATCGTCTACATCGTCAGTATTCTTTACTTTTTGTTGATCGTCAAACAAAGTAGTATTTTTCCTTCCTGTCTGGTCCGACAATTCTTGTTCAATGCAATTGTTGTTGAGACGGTGGTGTTGAGTTACCTTCTTGAATTGACACATGCTATCTCTTGAAGTTGGGAAGTCATGGCGCTGTTGTGTAAGACATTGGTGAGGCCGCATTTAGAGTATTGTGTTCTGTTTTGGTCACCGTGTGGAATGGGATGGAGTACTTTATTGTCCCATGTGACAAGGCACAGTGAAATTCTTTGCTTGCATACCCAAGGTATGCAAATAGTCGCCATATAAACGGCGCTGACAAAGTTACAAAGTACCCCGCGCCGTCCACCTTTGTTCTCCCCTCCCCCTCCCCCGTTCATGGTGGTTCTCCCGTACCGTCAACTGCGGGTCGACCCGCGAGACCCCATCGACCCGTGAGGCTCCACCGCTGCCGCGAGGCTCCATCAGCTCAAGTAGGCCTTGCCATCGACTTCTCTGTGGCCTCCTGGGAGGCGTCTTCCGCCATGGCCTCCTATTTATGTGAAAGGAAAGATGGTGACAAGCTGGAAATGGTGCAGAGAGAATTTACGAGGTCGTTGCCCGGACTCTGACAACGTTAGAAGGCCTGAGTTACAGGGAGAAGCTGAGCCAGCAATGACTCAATTCCTTGGAGCACAGGAGGATGAGGGGTGATCTTCTAAAGGTGTACATAATCTTGAGAGGAATAGATCGGGAAGACGCACAGAGTCTCTTGCCCAGACTAGGGGAATTGAGAACCAGAGGACATAGGTTTAAGGTGAGGGGGGAAAGATTTCATAGGAACCCGAGGGGTAACTGTTTCACACAAAAGGTCATGGGGGCATGTAACAAGCTGCCGGAGGAGGTACTTGAGGCAGATACTATTGAAACATTTAAGAAACATTTAGACAGGTATGTGGATAGGACAGGTTTAGAAGGGTGAAAAGCAGGCACATGGGACTAGTGTAGATGGGACGTTGGCCCGGGTGGAGACGTTGGGCCAAATGGCCTATTTCCACGCTGTAAGACTCAATTACTATAAGTCAAATCAGTGCAGGACCTTCACAGTGAATGGCAGGGCTCTGGGGAGCGTTGTAGACCAGAGGGTTTTAGGAGTGCAGGTACATAGTTCCTTGAAAGTGGTGTCACAGGTATTTAGGGTGGTCAAGAAGGCTTTTGGCATATTGGTTTTCATAGGTCAACGTATTGAGTATGGAAGTTGGGAGGTTATGTTACAGATGTACAAGACATTGTTGAGGCCTTATTTGGAGTATTGTGTTCATTGTTGGTCACCCTGTTATTGGAAAGATGTTGTTAAACTGGAAAGGGTGCAGAGAAGATTTATGAGGATGTTGCCAGCACTTGAGGGCCTGGGCAATAGGGAGAGGTTGAGCAAGCTAGGACTTTATACCTTGGAGTGCATGAGTATGAGGGATGATCTTAAAGTTGTGTGTAAGATTATGAGGTGATTAGATTGGGTAAATGCACAGAATCATTTACCCAGAATAAGGGAATCAAGAACTAGAGGACATGGACTTAAGGTGAGAGGGGAAATATTTAATAGGAACCTGAGGGGCAACCTTTTTACACAAAGGGTGGTAGGTGTATGGAACGAGCGACCAACAGAAGTAGTTGAGGCAGGTACTATCACAACGTGTAAATTACAGTTGGACATGGACATGGATAGGTTCAGTGGAATATGAGCCAAACGCAGGCAGGTGAGACCAGTGTAGATGGGCCATGTTGGTTGACATGGGAAGTTGTGCCGAAGGGCCTGTTTCCACACTATGACTGACATTTATTTTTACAAAGTTTATTGTTGATCTGTGTGTGGAAAAGGTTTAACCTAGTAATTCTAGTAGCATGAAGCATAAACGTTCAATTATTTTTACTTAATGTAGCCATTTTCATACAGTTTCAGAACAGTATTAGTCCAAATCTGTCAAAATAGAATATGTCCATAATTAAGAGAGTGCCCTGAAAGATTTGGAATGAATACTTGATATTTATTTTGCATTTACAGTTTTTCAAAAAAGAATTCTGTCATTGAGTACTTTCCATTTTACATTGGAAGGTTGAGATGACCTGGCCATAACATCGGTCCAGGAAGAGATGGCAGTTCCAGTTTTATCTGTGTCCTTGCTCACATCTTCTGGCAACCAAGCCAAGATGTTTTTCTAAAAGTAATCGTGGAACTTGGATTAAAATCGGTTGCTTAATTCAAGCCAAACCAGGGCACGGTGTGTTGTAGAGCATAGGTCTTTGAAAGTAGTGTCACAGGTAGATAGAGTAGTGAAGAAGGCTTTCGGTACATGGGCCTTTGTCAGTTAAGGTATTGAGTATAGAAGATGGGATGTTACATTATAGTTATACGAGAGATTGGTGAGGCCGCATTTGAAGTATTTTGTTCAGTTTTGGTCACCTTGCTATAGGAAAGATGTTAAGCAGGAAAGGGAACAGAGAAGATTTACGAGGATGTTGCCAGGATTCACGGGTCTGAGTTGTAGTGCAAGGTTGGACTGGCTAGGACACTATTCCTTGGAGCACAGGAGGATGAGGGGTGATCTTTCAGTGGTCATAAAATCATGATGGTATTAGACAGGATGAATGCGCAGTCTTTTAACCAGAGTTGGGGAATTAAGAACCAGAGGAAATAGAGTTAAGGTGAGAAGGGAATGATTTAATAGGAACCTGAGGAGCAACCTTTACACACGCAAGGTGAAATGGACTGCCAGAGGAGGTTGTTGAGGCAGGTTCCATAACAATATTTAAAGAAAATTTGAACAGGTACATAGATAGGAAAGGATTAGAGGGATATAGTCCAAATGTGGGCAGGTGGGGGTCGTATATTTGGGCATCATGGTTGGCATGGGTAAGTTGGGCCAAAGGACTTGTTTCTGTGCTGTATGATTCCACGACTTGATCTTATAGAGGTGTGCAAAATCACGAGAGGAATAGATTGGATAATCTCTTGTCCAGAGTAGGGGAATCGAGAACCGGAAGTCATAGGTTTAAGGTGAGGGGGAAAGATTTAATAGGAACCTGAGGGGTAACTTTTTCACACAAAGGGTGGTGGATGTATGGAACAAGCTGCCGGAGGAGGTAGTTAAGGCTGGGACTAACGCAATGTTTAAGAGGTATTTAGACAGGTACATGGATAGGACTCGTTTAGAGGGATATGGGCAAAATGCAGGCAGGTGGAACTAATGTAAATGGGACATGTTGGTCGGTGTGGGCAAGTTGGGCCGATGGGCCTGATTCCATTCTTGCTGACTTTGACTATGACTTTATTTCTGCAAGTCTATAAATACGTTCCTTTGAAATGTGACACCTTATAGTAATGCATAAAGTTTAAAATAAAATAATCCACTGTCATTTCTCTGCTCATAGGCTACTGGAGACTCGAGATCAAGGAAAAGGCGAAAAAAGGCAAGAGGGAAAAAGGTACAATATTGCAATGTTGTGAAGTCTACTTTAAATTTAGTGCTCTTCCTGAACAATCATCAGTTACTGAAGTAGTTGTTGCTTGATTGTAATGAAAATCACGATAGCTTCAATAGTTTTTGACAGATGCAGACCTGCAGTCAGGTATTGCAGGAATACAAATCATTTCCAATGCAGCACAGCATCTATATACTAAAACTCGTTTGTTTGTTTGTTCCTGAACTACAGCCAAAACGGTACACTATAGCGCGACAATTTTAGGCCCACCTTGCTCACCGTCGTCCCTTTGGTGCTAATGGAAGAAGTTTCATTGAAATCGGTTATATTTTTGAAGTTATTCACATTTTAAAGTTTAAATCTATCTCCAAGTGAGGGAGGGGAGAGGGAGGGGGGAGGGGAGAGGGAGGGGGGAGAGGAGAGGGTGCTGCACCAATGCAGGAGAGGTTTGGGTCCACTTGGTCTAGTTGACATTAAAATGCAGCACCAGTGCCAAAATATAAAGGAGTCAGTATAACTGCTTTTGAAAACGATGCACAGACATAGTTATCTTAGACTCCACTGGAGATTGATATCAACGCTGAGGAAATAGCCTCTATTATTTCAACTACAGTGGGAAAATAATGCTGTTTTCTAGGTCTCATACCGTTGCCTGCCATCCAGGCAAGTCAGTGGCTGCACACAGCACTCACAGTAAATAAATGTGTGTTTCTCAGTTGAAATTCAGTCAGTCAAGATACCAAATAACATTTCAAAAAATCATATAGCAAATTAGCTTCAGATTTTGGCTGTGAATATTTCATGTGAATAAACTTGAGGACTTTTTTGTTAGTACAGTCCCTTACCATAAATGAAAATTACGTTAACCTGCTCGCATCTGACTAATTTGAATCCCTGACTTTAAATAAAAATACAAAAAATATTTTGCAGATTTGGCTGATCAAATTGAAGTTGCAAGAAATATATCTTGTGATTCAGTGGTAATTTATTCTAACGATGTGTGATAATTTAATTACCAATCTCATAATATACTGCCAGTTGTAGGGTAAATTGTTAATTAATTCACACATTTTGCATTTTTTTGAGTTTAGCAGTAATTCACATCTCCAGAACGAAGGGAAATAACTTGAAATCATTGACCAGTAATGTAAATCATACATTCCCTTTTTGGGAGATTCCCAGATCTTGTTGGATGTAGCATTTAACTATATTGTCTGGACTGTTGAATAATGGAAACTTATTGCAGCATTGCCATTTAGGGTCTTTACAATATGTGGTGTTCTCTTCAAAAAAAATAGTGTCTAGAATTAAAGCTTCCAAACATTAAATCTCAATCAATGTTAATAGGGGTGTTTTGAGTGCTCATTGCATGCACTTATCAAACCTCTGTGAAATATGACTCCAATCTCCGACTGTTCATTCATCATTAAGAAAACCTCTTTGTGTATTAACTTTGTCTATCTCTCAGAGTTTAAAGTGCAGCCATTAACATGATTACTATGTGAATGCAGGGTAAAAAGTCAGAGGCTGGTCCCCAGGCACCACTGCAGGATGCTGGTGTGCTCCAAGAATTAAAAAGGTACAAATCTCTCATTGTATCTCTGAGCATAAAATATTTCCCCTTTTTTTTTTGTGAGACGTTAATAAACAGATTATCGTACACTTCAGACAGATGATTATAATTTATTTTAATTTATTGAACGTTTTGAATCCTTGCTGTAATAACCCTTGACATACTGCTATTTTGTAGATTCCACTGGCCGAGAAATTCAATTATGTGACACATTGATTGAATTGTAGTGTAGAATCACCAAGAGTACCTATTTCCATCATCTTAACATCGTTCAGCTCCACTGACACATCCTTTACTTTGAAATTGTTTTATTCTTCCAACTCTGGCCTCGTTTGTATGCTTCATAATTGACAGGCATGATTGTCAGTTCTTATCTTCATTACCTGTGGGATTTTGTGATGTTGGAGGCACTATTGAAGTGGATATACATGGAGAAGGATGGAATTATTAGTCATTGTTGAAGGTTTAGATCATTTACTGTCAACCCCAGAAAGTTATGTGTGTGTCTGAAGTTGGATGGCAATTGAAATTGTTTACCTGAAGTGATTTTATAAAATAGATTTGCATGGGATGAGCTGCCACCTGGTGAAAGATGGGATAGATATTTTCATGTGTGGATTTATTGAAACCTTCAGCAGCTGAGATGAGGAGGAAATTTATCATATTAATGGGAATGCAGACTTGTTACCCTGTGTGGTACTAATTTTACAAATTGTATTGTATATCAGCTGATTCTATATAATGTTCCAGAACTTTCCATATCCAATTCTACTTTGGAACTGAAGTGCTTGTGATTAGATGTGTGATTGAGATCCATATTATTTCTTCCTTCTCACAGCTGCTTGTGAGAGATAACTGTAGATATAGGTAGGATAAGATATACGAAATGTGAGCAAGAAACCATACAATCTCTTAAACCCAGCCAGACATTCATTAATATTATGACTGCTGCTCTACCTCAAATTCACTTTGGTAACTTATAATCAAAACTCTTAATTGGACTGAATACTTGACTGTTCATCGCCCTCTGAAGAATTACAATGATTCACAACATTGAGCCTCCATATATGGATATGCTTTCTTTTCTGGGGTGTTCTGACAACTGCATCCATATCACAGTGCTGATGATCCCCTAATTATCTGAGCTTTATTGATGATAAAGTGGCTACATCCAATTATTGAATTTAAGCTGCTTTTGTCAAATTCGATGAGAAGCTTCAGTTTTGAAATTGTGTTATTTCCTTGAAATCAACACTAAATAAGAAATGAAAGGATGAAACCATGTTGCCACCCACATCTGTCCCACATTTAGCCTGACTAGGTTGCCTTGAGGCCTCTCAGCATCCAAATCACAATTCAGATGCCCACACCTCTTGACATTTTCACCAATTTAGATACATTACAGTAGATTCCCCGGTCTAGATTGTCAAATAGGTGTAGTTCACTGGGAATCTAGCACTGAACTCCACTGTACCAGAGAAGAGTGTTCCCCTACCTTGTTGGTGTAAAATCTTATGTTTCTTCATTTCACTTAATTTCTCTTCTTTTCTGACAGCTTTAATTTATCTCTAGCTATGGGCTAGTTTCTCTTTCGGGCCAAAAAACCTTGTTAAAGGTCTCCAAGGTCCAGTAATCCACCCAATGAAGCAAAGGTTCGCCCACAGGAATTACAAGACTTGAGAGTGAACCCTTGCAACTGTAGTTGGATCAAGGTGTCAAAATGTTGCTATGTTTGAATGAAGGATTAAGCTTCAGAAGAGATTTGGAACTGGTATATGGTTTCCGATGAATTCATGATGAAATTTCAAGTTTGGGGGAAAACATAATAATTGTACAGTATAGAAAGAGTCCCTTCCGCATACCAAGTTTGCGCTTGGTACCCATTTACACCATCCCACACTAATTCACTTTAAATCTCCCTACATTTCCATCCACTTCCCTGCTGATTCTACCACTGGCCTGCATACCAGGACAATTTACAGTGGCCATTTAACCAAGAAACCGTGCCATCTCTTAAACCTAGCCAGTCATTCACTCAGATTATGACTACTGTTCTACCCCCTCTATTTCACTCGATTCCTTCTCCCCCTTCCCTGCAGCAAGGCCCTTGGGACTGCATTCCTTGATGCAGCATTTACCACTGAGGATTTTACAACTGTTATCGCAAAGCAAACCTACCTCTGATCCCCTTTCCACCTCTTTTTGACCAAACAGTGTTGCAATATCCCATTGTTGTACACCATCAAAATGTCTGTAGTAATGCCTTTCATCAAAAGTATTTAATAAATCCAACAGCGATTACATTTGTTGCGGTCCAATGAAATGCCTGGCAGCAAACTGTCTAATAAGGAAACAAATGCTAGCCACTTGTTTCAGGTGGAGCACATCATTCGGATCTGGGAAACCAGTGTCTAAAACTTGCATACAAATTAAATATATAAACAGATTTTTAAAAATCTGACTGTGTAAGTATGATAGAAAGAAACAAAGACCACAGCTCCCTGAATCTTGTGCTTTATTTTTTAAAGATGATTTAATTGTAAAGGTAGTTGTATTATCATTTAAATTTGTAAAAGGATTTACTGTCACCGCCTTATTTTACACCATTGGTTTGGAATTCTGAATTGTCTTCAATGAAACACAATGTAAAAACTGAATAGCTCTGACAATAAAATGTCAAAAAAACTTACACTGTACTTATTCTTTTACGCATAATCACAACATGCCAACTGTATCAGTGAGACTTTGTTAATAATTAAATTATTATGTTGGAAAGCAATCAAGGTCATCTGTCATCACTAATACTTTCTGTTCCGTGTATTTTTGCAGTGCGCCATCTGAGAACAGTGAAATTCCAAAGGATCAGACTCAAGGAATCGCACAGATAACCACAGAAACAGGTAAAGTTGAGCTGACTTTTTGTTTAGTTTAGTCTAGAGACACAGCATGGAAACAGGCCCTTCGGCCCACCGGGTCCACACTGACCAGCGATCCCCACACATTGACACTATCCTACACACACTAGGAACAATTTTTATTTATACCAAGCCAATTAACTTACAAACCTGTACGTCTTTGGAACATGGGAGGAAACCGAAGATCTTGGAGAAAACCCACGCGGTCACAGGGAGAACGTACAAACTTCATACAGACAGCATCCGTAGTCGGGATCGAACCGGGTCTGGTGCTACAGGCACTGTAAGGCAGCAACTCTATCGCTGCGCCACTGTGCCCCCCAAATGACTGTTATTCATGTGAGTGGAAAATGTATGACAATCATTGCTACTAAAATCTTTTCATTTAGTTTTCAATGATTCAAACCTGACAAAGTAGACAACGGGTAGGAAGGAACGGCAGGTGCTGGTTTAAACCGAAGATAGACACAAAATGTTGGAGTAACTCAGCGGGACAGGCAGCATCTCTGGAGAGAAGGAATGGGTGACTTTTCGGGTCGAGACCCTTCTTCAGACTGAAAGTCACGAGAAAGGGAAACGAGAGATATGTAGAGACGACAATGATGTAGAGAAATATAGAACAAATGAGAGCTGGAAGAATCACAGAGGGGGAACAGCGAGAGAGGGTGTTGCAGAACTCTCGTCGGAGAAAGGAGAACTTCATCAAAGTAACTACTAACACTTCCCTCCACCCAGAGGAGCTGGTCCTAACCCTTAACATCTTCTCCTTCGACTCCTCCCATTTTCTCCAAGTCCAAGGTGTAGCTATGGACACTTGCATGGGCCCCAGCTATGTCTGCCTCTTTGTAGGATACTTTGAACAATCCCTGTTCCAGGCGTACACTGGCCCTATCCCCGAACTTTATTTCCGTTACATTGATGACTGCATCGGTGCTACCTCCTGCACCCATGCAGAACTCAAGGAATTCATTAACCACCACCAATTACTCAAGGAATTCATTAACCACCACCAATTTGCAACCTGCACTCAAATTCACTTGGACCATCTCCGACACCTCCCTCCCCTCTCCTGATCTCACCGTATCCATCACAGGAGATAGACTATCGACTGACGTCTATTACAAACTCACTGACTCCCACAGGTATCTCGACTACATTTCTTCCTTTCCTGCAAAAACTCTATCCCCTATTCCTAATTCCTCCGTCTACGCTGTATTTGCACCTAAGATGAAATGTTCGATACCAGGAAAGATGTCCACATTCTTTGGAGAACGGGGATTCCCCTCTTCCATCATTGATGAGGCCCTCACACGGTGTCTCCTTGGTACCTTCCCCTGCAACCGCAGGAGATGCAACACCTGTCCCTGTACCTCCTCCCCCGACTGTGTCCAGGGACTCTGACTGTCCTTTCAGGTTAGGCAGAGGTTCACTTGCACCTCCCCCAATCTCATCTACTATCTCTGTTGTTCAAGTTGTGGACTCTTATACATCAATGAGACCAAACGTAGACTGGCCGATTGTTTCGCTGAACACCTTCGCTCAGTCTGCCTGGACCTACCTGATCTCCCAGTTGCTAAACACTTTAATTCCTCTTCCCATTCCCACACAGACCTTTCTGTCTTAGGCCTCCTCCATTGTCGGAGTGAGGCTTAATGCAAATTGGAGGAACAGCATCTCATATGTTGCTTGGGCAGCAGAGAACCCAGTGGTATGAATATTGATTTCTCTAACTTTGTCACCCCTGCATTCCCACTCTCTCCATCCCTACCCAAGTCACACCAGCTTTCGTTCTCACCTAGCTACAGCTATCAATGGCCTGTTCCATTTATCATTGTTACTTTTTTGCATATCTTTCATTCATTTGTTCTATATCTCTCTACATCATCGTCTATATCTCTCGTTTCCCTTTCCCATGACTTTCCGTCTGACCAGTGTCTTATAAAGCCTCAGCATTACATCTCTTTTTATATTCTAGTCCTCTCGAAATAAATGCATTGCATTTGCCTTCCTTATTTACCAATTTGACTTGCAAATTAACATTTTGGGAATCATGTACCAGCACTCCCAAGTCCCTTTGCACTTTCAATTTCTGATTACTCTCCACATTTAGAAAATAGTCTATACTGTAGCGTGTTGATAAAGGCAAGGAGCCAGGTATTTTGGGAAGGTATATTTATTGGTTCGTGGGTCTCAGACGGGTCTAGTCTGCCGGAATGGCTTGGCGCCCAAACCTTGTCCTTTTATACCTGAGTCCAGGACCGCCTCCCGGGACTGGTCCATTCCCGTGCCGAGGGGTCGGTAGTAGTATGGCCCGACCCTTGGGAGCCGCCACAGTACCCCCCCCCAGATCCGGAGGCACGAAACGCACTGGTGGTCGCACAACCCGACCGGACCGCGTACGGTAATCGGTTGACAGAGGGGCCGGCGGAGGCACAGTTGGAGAGACAGGCGGTGGGACCCGCAAAGGGGGGCGACCTCGTGGCCGAGGCTGGGCCACCCGTACCGGTTGGTCGATGTCTAAGTGGGCCGGCTTCAGGCGGTCAATCGACACGGCCTCCGGCCGGCCCCCCATGTCCAAAACAAAGGTTGTCTGCCCGTGCTCCAGCACCCGGTACGGGCCTTCATACGGCCTCTGGAGTGGCGCCTGGTGGGCGTCACGGCGCAGGAACACAAAGGCGCAGTCCTGGAGGGCCGATGGCACGTAAGGGCGGAATGTCCCATGGCGGGACGTCGGCACGGGTGCGAGCTTGCCAACTCGCTCTCGGAGGCGATGTAGGGTGGATGAGGGCGGTTCCTCTCGCCCCGGCAACGAGGGCACGAACTCCCCGGGCACCGTGAGCGGAGACCCGTAGACGAGCTCCGCTGAGGATGAAGCCAGGTCTTCCTTGGGGGCAGTCCGGATGCCCAGCAAAACCCATGGTAGCTCGTCCATCCAGTCGGGGCCGGCGAGTCGCGCCTTCAGCGCTGCCTTCAGCTGCCGGTGGAACCTCTCCACCAAGCCGTTTGCCTGCGGGTGATAGGCCGTGGTGTGGTGCAGCCGCACGCCCAACAGGTGGGCCATGGCCGACCACAGCTCGGAGGTGAACTGTGGCCCCCGGTCCGATGAGATGACCACCGGCACACCAAAGCGAGCAATCCAGTGCGCGGCCAATGCACGAGCGCATGTGGCTGTAGATGTATCAGCCAGTGGTATGGCCTCCGGCCACCGCGTGAAGCGGTCCACCACCGTGAAGAGGTGGGTGATGCCCCGGGACGGCGGGAGCGGGCCCACAATGTCCACGTGCAGGTGGTCGAAACGGCGGCAGGGTAGACCGATCCCTTGGAGTGGCGCCCGGACGTGGCGTTGAATTTTCGACGTCTGGCACGGAATGCAGGTGCGGGCCCATAGGCCAACCTGCTTGCGCAGACCATGCCACATGAACCGCGCAGCTACCAAGGAGATCGTTGCCCGGATGGATGGGTGAGCCAGCCCGTGGACCACGTCGAACACCCTCCTGCGCCACGCGGCCGGGACGATGGGGCGCGGCTGACCTGCCGACACATCGCAAAGTATCGTCGTCGCTCCGGGGCCGAGGGGAACATCCTCAAGGCGGAGGCCAGAGATGGCAGTCCGGTAGGCGGGCATCTCCCCGTCCGTTAGTTGGGCCTCCGCCAGGGCAGAATAATCAATGCCGGGTGCCACTTCTAACACGGCATTGATGGCGGGGCGAGACAATGCGTCGGCCACCCGGTTTTCCTTCCCCTCGATAAAGCGGATGGAGGTGGTAAATTCGGATATGTAGGCCAACTGGCGCTGCTGTCGGGCGGACCATGGGTCGGAGACCTTTGCCAGGGCGAAAGTGAGCGGCTTGTGGTCCGTGTAAGCGGTGAACGGGCGGCCCTCCAGAAAATAGCGGAAGTGACGAACGGCCAGGTACAGGGCGAGGAGCTCACGGTCGAAAGCGCTGTACTTCTTCTGGGCGTTGTTGAGGTGCCGGCTGAAGAAGGCCAGGGGGCGCCAACCCCCGTCCGTGAGTTGCTCCAGTACGCCACCAACCGCCAACTCTGAGGCGTCCACCGTAAGGGCTGTCGGGGCATCCTCCCGTGGGTGAACAAGCAGCACAGCCCGAGCCAGGGCCTCCTTCGCGCCGTCAAAGGCTGTTACGGCCTCGTCGGTCCACACGACGGTCTTACGCTTGCCCGCCAGCAGCTCGTATAGCGGCCGCATGATGTGGGCCGCGGATGGCAGGAACCGGTGATAAAATGCCACCATGCCGACGAACTCCTGCAGGCCACGCACCGAGGACGGACGGGGAAACCGGCGGATGGCGTCTACTTTGTCCGGCAGGGGAACCGCTCCTTGCGAGGACACACGGTGGCCGAGAAAGTCGATCGTGGCCACGCCAAAGCGGCACTTGGCGAGGTTTATGGCCAACCCGTGTTCGCTGAGCCGCTGGAAAAGCTGCCGGAGGTGAGCACAGTGCTCCTGCCGCGAGCGGCTGGCTACCAAGATGTCGTCGAGGTAGACGAACAGGAAATCCAACCCGCGACAAACGCCGTTCATTAATCGTTGGAATGACTGGGCGGCGTTCTTGAGGCCGAACGGCATCCGTACGAACTCGTAGAGTCCGAACGGCGTGATGATTGCCGTCTTGGGTACATCCTCCGGGTGGACCGGGATCCGGTTGTAACCTCGCACCAGATCCACCTTTGAAAATATCGTGGCCCCAGCCAAATGGGCGTTGAAGTCCTGGATGTGGGGCACGGGGTATCGGTCCTCGGCGGTAGCGACGTTCAGCCGCCGATAATCCCCGCAAGGCCTCCAGCCCCCGTTTGCCTTGGGGACCATGTGGAGTGGAGATGCCCATGGGCTGTTGGAAGGGCGGACGATCCCCAAGGACTCCATCGTACGGAACTCCTGTCGTGCCAGGCGTAGTTTCTCAGGCGGGAGTCGGCGTGCTTGTGCGTGGAGGGGTGGGCCGGTAGTCGTGATATAATGGTACACCCCATGCTTGGGGGTCGATGACCGGAATTGCGGGGCCATAATATCCGGAAAGTCCGCCAGCACCCGAGCGAAATGGGAGTCCACGGACGACAGCGGGCGTATAACGGGGTCGTTCAGCCGCAACGCGATGGGCTCCATCGTGGCGGAGTGGACCAAGCGCTGCTGCCTGACGTCCACGAGGAGAGAATGAGCCCGCAGAAAGTCGGCCCCGAGCAACGGCTGGGAGACGTCGGCGATCGTAAACAGCCACGTAAAATGACTGGCGCCGAAAACGATGTGGACCGTGCGGACGCCATACGTCTGGATAATGCTCCCATTTGCCGCGGTGAGGATGGGCCCCCGCTTCCCAGAACGAATGTCCAGCGGCGAAGGGGGCAGGACGCTCAGCTCCGCCCCGGTATCCACGAGGAAGCGGCTCCCGGACCGCCGATCCCAGGCGAAGAGGCGGTGAATCTGGCCGGCCACCGCAGGGACTATTGGTAGCCGGCCCCGGCGTTTCCCGGAAATGTGCACGGCTGGCGGCATTGTCGGGCTGCCGCACCCCAGCGCTGGTGGTAATAACACCAGTACTTCTTGCTGGTGCTGGCTGGAGCCTGCTGATGTGGGACTGCAGGTGCACGACCCGCAATGGCCACCGGGGGCGATCTCGCAGGCCTCCGGGACGTAGCTGTCACTCCTTCCACAGCTCCCCCGCCCGACCGGAGAAAATCGGGCGCTTCTCGAGTGACGTTTAGCGCACTGACGTCATCACGGCGCGCCGCCCACAGCGCGTCCGCGCGCCTGCCGAGGGCCCGGGTGTCTTCCCAGGAGACGTCGGTGAGCTGCAGGCGAATGTCGGCCGGCAGCAGGTGCAGGTAAGTATATTCAAACATCAGGCATGGTCTGTGCCCGTCGAGCAGCGCGACCATCTCCTTCAGGAGGCTAGATGGGCGCCGGTCACCGAGGCCTGGCATGTGGAGGAGCCTTTCGGCCCGCTCCATTCGGGTTAGCCCGTAGGTTTGGAGCAGCAGCTCCTTAAGGGCTTTATATTTACCGTCGGCCGGTGGGTCCTGGAGGAACTCCGTTACCTCTTCGGCCGCGTCCTGGTCAAGGGCTCCCACCAGGTGGAAAAACCGGGTGTCATCCGTTATGTTGCCCCGCAGCTGGAACTGGGCCTCCGCTTGGTAAAACCAAATGCGAGCCCGGGTGGTCCAGAAGGTCGGGAGCTTGATGCCTACCGCGTTGACAGCTGGGGCCTGGTCGGCCTGCGAGCCGGACGGGCGGTCGAATTCTGTTTCTCTGTCCATCCTAATGAATGGACCGTCGAGGTCACCAATGTAGCGTGTTGATAAAGGCAAGGAGCCAGGTATTTTGGGAAGGTATATTTATTGGTTCGTGGGTCTCAGACGGGTCTAGTCTGCCGGAATGGCTTGGCGCCCAAACCTTGTCCTTTTATACCTGAGTCCAGGACCGCCTCCCGGGACTGGTCCATTCCCGTGCCGAGGGGTCGGTAGTAGTATGGCCCGACCCTTGGGAGCCGCCACAATACCTTTATTCCTATTACCAAAATGCATGACTCTACAATTTGCTACGCTGTATTCCACCTGCCACTTTTTGCTCAGTCTCCCAACCTGTCCAAGTCCTGCTACAAAGTCCCTGCTTTCTTTACACCACCTGCCCCACCACCTATTGTCTGCACACTTGGTCACAAAGACTTCAATGCCCTCATCAAAATCATTGATATACAACATGAAGAGTAGTGGCCCCACACCGACCCCTGCGGAACTCCACTAGTCACTGGCTGCCAAACAGAAAAGGCCCTTTGTTGCCACTCTTTGCCTTCAGCCATCAAGCCAAGCTGCTATCTATGCTAGTATCTTCCCTGTAATACCTTGGGCTCCCATCGCCTTAGCAGCTTCACGTGCGGCACCTTATCAAAGGCCTTCTGAAAATCTGTGATGTAACAAACATATCAGTGCAAATGGCACCAGAAAATATAGTGATAAAGTACATACTGTATATATATGTAAGGTGATTAAAAAATCTATATTTATATATTTGGGGTGGCACATTGTGCAGCACTTAATGTTGCTGCTTCATAACTTCAGAGACCGAGGTTCAATCCTGCCTTTGGGCGCTTTCTGTGTGGAATTTGTATATTCTCTCCGCAAACACGATGGTTTACCTGGGTGGCGTTGAATTGGATTGGACTGTTTCATTAGCTCCTGATGGAGGCTGCTGCCTCCCATTTTTGTTTAGCTGCACCGTTCTCCATGGCCTGGAGACCATGGGAACATCTTCAACAGTGACCATTGAGCTCATTCCAGCGCACATCTGTTGTCACAGGTGGCCTGTGCACACTGAGCAGAGGGTGCATCAGTGACAAGAGGAGCATCAGTGACAGGAGGAGCTCTGTGCCAGATTACCAATATAGCAATCCTGTGACCAGTGCATGCATCTCCGTGCTAGAATGATCTCTTAATGCTGATTCCAAAACGCTCTTGTTCCTGGGAGATTTCCCAAGTGCAAGTGAGGTACTGTGTATAAGTGTGCACTTGCATGGCATGTTTAACAGTCCTATAAGGCCACATTTGAACAAGTAACTTCAACTATTTGTAGTTTTAGGATGAAGTCATCTGACATTGCTTTGTTCAAAAGTTTGACATGAGAGCAAGCTTTGGTTCTCGGCACTTATTATATCACCTGCAGTCATTGTAAACTTTTAGTGCACATGTTGAAAATTGTGCATTATTAACCACAGAGATAAGTGCTGCTATTACTGTGCACTTTCCATTGAGGGAAAATTACAGTTCACACAAGGGAATATAAAACAACATTTCAGATTGGTAGCTGCATTATAAATGCTCCATGTTATGGATTTTTTTTGTGTTTCCATTTATGTTTGAAAATGATTTAAAAGGATACTGTAATTTTCTGTGGTTTCTGTGAAAGGAACCAGTTGTAAATTTGCAAATGTTTCTAATCTGTAGAGTGATTATTTCACAGTAATGTTGCAGGTTATCAGATCTGAAGGAACTAATGTATTTTCACCATAGATGGTGCCAACTCTTTAAAAGTTGAGCAGGAGGGGCGAAGTATTTAATATTCAATTTCTCAATCATCATCAAAATGACTGTTAGGTGCTTGTGGAGTTTATTTCCATGTAGCTGATTGGGAGCATTTACCCATAATGAGAAGATTTCATCATTTTGAGCATATTATATTAGCATTTGTGTGTTTACATTGAGATTCTTTACCATGTTTGCATCTTACAATGTATGTTTAAATTTTATTTCAAGAATTAGAATTGGGGAGGGCGAACTACCTGAAAAACTTCAATAGATCTACAAAGCCACAGCTATTTTCTCAGCTATGGTTAAAAATGGTGCTCCTCTCTATCTACAAAATGATAGCCGGGAATGAAAAACTTCTATTGAATCTATCTGAACTCATTTGCAAAATATCAGATACAATATGTAAAAAGTATGTAAAATTATAAGGGCACAAATGGCCAAAGCCTCAGCAGAATAGTAGATAAACATGGAAAAGAGAGCGCAATCTTTCCTTTATTTTGACTATCTCCAAACATTTTGCCCTATTTGCATAGAAAACATACATGCCAGCCAGTGCATTCATTTCAATTCAAGTTTTAATTCTATTTCTCTCTACAGATAAAGTGCCCTCCAGAATGCTTGGGACAAAGACCCACCATTTATTTATTTGCCTCTGTACTCCACAATTTGAGATTTGTAATAGAAAAAAATCACGTGTGGTTAAAGTGCACATTGTCAGATTTTAATAAAGGCCATTTTTAAACATTTTGGTGTCACCATGTAGAAATTACAGCAGTGTTTATATACAGTCCCCCCATTTCAGGGCACCATAATGTTTGTGACACGGCAATGTCATGTAAATGAAAGTAGTCATGTTTAGTATTTTGTTGCATATCCTTTGCATGCAATGACTGCTTGAAGTCTGCAATTCATGGACATCACCAGTTGCTGGGTGTCTTCTCTGGTGATGCACAACCAGGCCTGTATTGCAGCCATCTTTAGCTTATGCTTGTTTAGGGGCCTAGTCCTCTTCAGTTTTCTCTTCAGCATATAAAAGGCATGCTCAATTGGGTTGAGATCGGGTGATTGAATTGGCCATTCAAGAATTGACCATTTTTTAGCTTTGAAAAACTCCTTTGTTGCTTTAGCAGTATGTTTGGGATCATTGTCTTGCTGTAGAATGAACCGCCGGCCAATGAGTTTTGAGGCATTTGTCTGAACTTGAGCAGGTAGGATGTGTCTATACACTTCAGAATTCATTATGCTACTACCATCAGCAGTTGTATCGTCAATGAAGATAAGTGAGCCAGTACCTTCAGCAGCCATACATGCCCAGGCCATAACACCCCCACCACCATGTTTTATAGATGAGGTAGTATGCTTCGGATCTCGGGCAGTCCCTTCTCTCCTCCATACTTTGCTCTTGCCATCACTCTGATATAAGTTAATCTTCGTCTCATCTGTTCACAAGACCTTTTTCCAGAACTGCGGTTGCTCTTTTAAGTATTTCTTGACAAACTGTAACCTGGCCATCCTATTTTTGTGGCTAACCAGTGGTCTGCATCTTGCAGTATATATAGCCTCTATATTTCTGTTCATGGAGTCTTCTGCAGACAGTAGTCATTGACAAATCCACACCTGACTCCTGAAGAGTGTTTCTGATTTGTCAGACAGGTGTTTGGGGATTTTTCTTTATTATAGAGAGAATTCTGCTGTCATTAGCTGTGCAGGCCTTCCTTGGCCTGCCAGTCCCTTTGCGATTAGTAAGCTCACCAGTGCTTTCTTTCTTCTTAATGATGTTCCAAACAGTTGATTTTGGTAAGCCTAAGGTTTGGCTGATGTCTCTAACAGTTTTATTCTTGTTTCCCAGTCTCATAATGGCTTCTTTGACTTTCATTGGCACAACTTTGATCCTCATGTTAATAAACAGCAATAAAGGTTTCCAAAGGTGATGGAAAGACTGGGTGCTGAGAGCTCTCTTATACCTTCATTAAGGAGGCATTTAAACACACCTGAGCAATTACAAACACCTGTGAAGCCATGTGTCTTAAACATTATGGTGCCCTGAAATGGGGGGACTATGTATAAACACAGCTGTAATTTCTACTTGGTGAAACCAAAATGTATAGAAAATGGCCTTTAATAAAATCTCACAATGTGCACTTTAACCACATGTGATTATTTTTCCATTACAAATCTCAAATTGTGGAGTGCAGAGACAAATAAATAAATGATGGGTCTTTGTCCCAAACAGTATGAAAGGCACTGTATGTCTCTTTTAGGCATTTTGCAGACTTGTTGGTGATATTTAATTCTCTGCATCGTCATGTTTCTACTTTTCACACCAGCTTCTAACCAGTACAGTAGTGATCACTGGTACCCAGGTATCATGGGTATAGCTGTGTAAAACCCATATTGAAGGGAGCCTCATTCCAATCATATGCTGAAGAATAAGTTATAAGCTGGGCTTGTCACAGGCAGGATTATATCCAGTTATATCTCTATAACCATGAGCTAAACCATGCAAAGGCCTGCCAGCATTTTCTTCCTTAATTACCATCATTACAATCTTTTCTACTCAGAGATTATTTGGATGATCAAATTCTGATGCCGTTCATTAATAACCTGACTCAAGCAGTGCAGTTTGCCTGGGAACTTTGCTGTGCTGCTGAGATACTCATAGAGTTCAGCGACCCAGTGGAATATCCCAGAACTTCCGATCGCAGATGCCGGCAGCAGCAATCTCCAGAGTCTCCCAGCCTTTGCCTCCAGGTTCAACGTTAGATGGGCTTCAGTCACCCAAGATGGGTCTAGCTAAGACATTGAAGTAGACTGGGAGTAAAGTATGCTGTCGGCAATATATAGTTCAATGGTGCTTTATATGCATAAGCACTAGAGCTCAGAAAATCAGGAGTGCAGGATTAAAGTCAACAAAGCAGCTCAGGTTGTGATCATAATTTGTAAGAAACGCTACCTGTGGCAACAGGCTTCATGTGTACTACTGTGTGGTTTAAGGGTTTGAAGTTCACCATAAATTGCATGGTTATCTCACCAGGTGCCTTGTTTATTGTGCTTGAACGAGCCTGAGAATTCCTGTGCCACCCCCCTTTCACGTTTTCAGTGCTGGGATTGTCAGATTGGTACCACAGTAAACATCATCTCTTAGGACATACAATTAGTCTGCTGTAGTGATGAAATTTGTTTTGTAGTTTCAGCCTGATACAATAAATGCGAATAATCTGCTACCCAGAACTTTCGTAGTGCCAGCGAACAGATTTTCTAGACTGTTGGTTGTGATTTCTATAATTATCCAAATTTAAACTCACTAGGTTCAATGGAAATTTAGAAGGATGAGAGGAGATCTTATCGAAACGTATAAGATTATTAAGGGGTTGGACACGTTAGAGGCAGGAAACATGTTCCCAATGTTGGGGGAGTCCAGAACAAGGGGCCACAGTTTAAGAATAAGGGGTAGGCCATTTAGAACTGAGATGAGGAAAAACTTTTTCAGTCAGAGAGTTGTGAATCTGTGGAATTCTCTGCCTCAGAAGGCAGTGGAGGCCAATTCTCTGAATGCATTCAAGAGAGAGCTAGATAGAGCTCTTAAGGATAGTGGAGTCAGGGGGTATGGGGAGAAGGCAGGAACGGGGTACTGATTGAGAATGATCAACCATGATCACATTGAATGGCGGTGCTGGCTCGAAGGGCCAAATGGCCTCCTCCTGCACCTATTGTCTATTGTCAAATGTACTATTTGACCTTTTTCTCTACACATTGTACAATATTATGAATTTTCCATTGAACCTAGTGAGTTTAAAAAGAGTGGGAAATATACAAACATTCCAGACCTTTACTCCATCTACATAACCACCTGTGTTCCTGGCTCCTGGTATTCCGGACCCAACAGTAGCTCCGGCTGCCCATTGACCCACAGTTCTGGTCCCGCCCTGGCCTCATGCAGACCCTGCCGGAGGATGAGTTCAGAACAGAAAAATGTATCCTGCTTCATTCTCATACTTAATTTTCATACAAAAAAATCTATTCATTTATTAACCAACTGATCATTGTTAACGGTTAAGAAAGTCAATAATTTTAAACAAATAAATTGAATGGTAAAGGATGAGGCAAGTCTCATCTTTATCAGCTGCTGGAGATAATGAAGGGTGTGGATTGCCAAGTGCAGACATCTCTTGCATGAGGCATTGGAATGTAACTGTCCAACCACTGGAATATTGTTATCATCTTTTTTACATCTTTTTAAATTTATTTTTCCTATACTGTTTAGCTTTAAAATCTGTGCAGAATAATTTAACAAGCACACCTGATCCTGAGAATAATCAGAGGGTCCCTGTACCTGTTCTTGTTCCTGCTGCTTCTCCAGCTGAATCCTGCAACTCCAAAGAGAGAAGTGAAGATGAGTCTGTGGATGAGACTAGCCATTTGGGGGTAAGTAGCACATAGTTCAAATGTTACTTGCAGCGCATTTTAAAGAACAGAACTTGTAAAGGTGACAAAAGGAACTGCACATGCTGGAAGCTTGAGTGAAATACAAAGTGCTGGAGGAACTCAGTAGGTCAGCCTGCATTAGTGGTGGGAATGAAGATGACATTTCAGGTCGGGGCCCTTCAGGGTAGTTGCAAGGAGGCTTATGCAAGAAAATTATTTTTAATCAATCAAAGTTTGTTAGCACATTTATTTACAGATTAACAAAATGTTCTATTGTTGGAAATGATGTGGAAGATTTGTTTAGGCTAACCATGTTTTTGATCAGCTGGGGGGTTGGGCAGAGCAATGGCAAATGGAATGTAATACTGAAGTGCTAAGTAATGCATTTTGGAAGATCCAATATGGTAGGATATGCAGAGTATATGGAAGGGGTTTCAGGAGTGTAAATGTACAAAAGGACCTGGAGGTACAAGTCCATAGAACCTTCATCGGCCTTGGCATAGAATATATGGTCAGGGATGCCATGTTATAACTTTTTTTAAACATTGGTTAGGTAACACCTTAGTGGTTGTATTTAGTTCTGGTCACCACACTGTCAGAGGGATATGATTGTGCTGGAGGAGCTGCAGAGGAGATTCACCAGGATGTTGGCTGGATTGGAGCTGTATTTAGTTTCCTTGCAGTGGACGAGGTTCAGCTATTCAACATTATTTGAGGAGTGGATTGGTAGATGGTAAGAATCTTTTTCCTTTGGTGGGATTATCTAAGTCAGCTCGGCATAGCTATATATTGAGAAATAGAAGGTTTAGTGTAATCTGTGGGAGAATATGTTCATGGAGTGATTGTAATCTGGAATGAGCTACCAGAGGAGGAGTAAGCAGGCACCCTCATTGCATTGGAGAAGAATCTCCAAGGCAGAGACCAAATGCATATATATGGTGTCAATACGGATATGTACATTGGTTGTATGATTGTAGTGGGCCAAGGGGCCTGAATCTGTTCTGTACAACTCTATGATAAAACCAGTGGCTGAGACAATGCAAGCTGCCCCTGGGTAAAGCAGGTTCTGTTTTTACAAACATCCATAAGCTGAGATTATTCATACATTGGAAGCATCAGAATCACATGTGACAGATAAGAAAGAACAATTACTAAAAGTGAAGCGCGAGGAAGCAAGTTCTGCCATTCACAGGAACAAATGTAGGTACATCAGACTACTTCATTTAGAAATATGGGAGCTTGTTGGATGCACAGGTGTCCATAAGTGGGGCGGATGTACTGGGGACGACCAACATATTGAAACACACAATGGTGTAGAATGTGGGTGAAATTGGTGTCATGTGTAGAAAGTTATATTTAAGTACCAAATTGTACATGCAAATATCAAGCTCTTCTTACCCTGCTGACTAACTTGCCAGTGAGACAGTTTTTATTGACAATTCCCAGTTGGTGCAAAGGTGTCAGCGAGCTTTCTCTTCACCTACTTGATCACTCTGCGATGACATTTACCTGCCTGACACCAGTCTCTTGAATTAGACATACTATTCTGAGACTGTCATGGGATGTCAAAGGAAAAGATTCAAGAAAGCCTCCTTGAAAAAATGCCATATTCCCGCCGACATTTGGGAATCCCTGGCTCGTGAGCACTGAGAATAGAGAAGGAAAATTTGGGATAGCGTGGAAAATCTTATCCTTGTATTTGGAGCACATAGAAACCCAGCATAAATGGTGAAAGGAACATAGCACAAAATATTCACTCACCCAACCTGCCACATATATGCGGAGTCTGCAGGATCCTGGTCTTTTCCATTGATTCAGTCCCATCGCAGGATCTTGAAAAATATTCTGCTCTTCTCACATATTATTCTATTTTGTTTGCAGGTTTTGAAAGGAATGGGTAATGCTTATGTCAACACCGATGACGTTAATTTCAAGGTACCCTAATTATTTATTACAGCATTGAGTTCTGATTAGTCTTTTCTCTCCACAACAGTAAACTATCTAGTTATCATGGAGTTTTACTCTTCAGCTCTGTGTTTTAATCCCTCTTAGATTGACGCACTAAAACGTCCACACTTTGGGCCCTGCAGGATTTAAATCAGTGGTTTCAGCTCAGTTCATACTAGAAATGAGTGCCGGCACCAAAGTAACCCAGATTTTGCCACCTGCGGTCAGAGAGGCTGGTGAAGCAAGAAACAGAAAACAAAATATACACATATAATCCAACTGTTTTTCATTTATTCTTAAAATGACCTTATTTTTCCATGTGATCAGAAATAGAAATTTAAAGCCAATCTGTTTAGATGCTATGTTGAATATGTACTGTATCATGTGTTCTCAAAAAAAGGCTGAAATCTGACGTCTTTCTGTTACATGAAATTCTATTTTCCTTTTGGTAGGAGACTTTCAAAAGAATAGAGGCAGAGAGGATTGAATTGATTCATTGCATTGAAGATCTACGTGACAGCTGCAAGCAAATTGAAAATGAAAGTTATCTTGAAATTAAAGCCTGGAAACAAAGAATTCAAGAGCGAGAGAAAGAAAATGTGGTATGCCCCTTACACTCACCATTTATACAAAAAGGGGCATTTATCAATAAAGTACAACCGGCTGCAGCACTACCTTAGGATAGAGAAGGAAAATGCGGGATACTTGAACAGTCACCCAATTTTTGAAACCTCATGGATATGCCATGTGAATGCCTTCCATTGCAGCTGATAATCATCAATAAGATTGTTGTAAATGATGAAATTCCTGATGAGTAAAATCCCAATTTTGAACATGTCTAATGATTTTAAATATATTTTGCAATAAAATGAGCTCTTTATATCTCTGATATCAAAGTACAACAAAAGGCACTTGCTAAGATTTTGTTATGTAGGAGAGACACCTCTCTGTTGAGTACAGAGATATCCTCTAAAATGCCCCAGTTTCACAGTACTGAATACTGAGAGAGGAGATTGAAACCAAACCTCTTGTTGAGCTTCAGTCCCTGATTGTTCTTGGGACCTGACCATGCTGGTGAATGCCAGCGGTTCTTGTTGCATTCTTGTTGATTGTCAAGTGCAGATATTGAAAATATACAGGCAGATTCAGGACACCTAACCTCTGTTTGATCCACTGCTGAACTCACAGTGTGGATTTGAGTTAGATTCCTTAAATTTTATGCGGGAAGAATGCTACTCAAATCTTGTGTTAAGAACAGCAGTCTGATTGATCTTAATAGGTTTTGTAGGGTTGTGATTTAGGAGACAAAAGAAAGGTAATTTCCTTTATGAATCATTTCAATTCAGTTAGTTCATTATTTTAAATTATTCATAAGTGCTTTTAGATGTTTTAGCTAGTTTTTTACGTGTTATTAACAATGCAAAGAATTTAAGTGCTCTAATTATATACCACTCTTTTATGGCTTTTGAATATGAACCATACTTAAATGAGCTCCACTTTCACTGATGGGAAAGCAGAAAAAAAGTGATTTCATGTGCAAGGCTGAGAGCTGCAGAGTTTTAGATGGACAAAGGCAGAGGATTAACGGTGATCTCAGTGAATGTAAGAGCGGGCTCATGAGGCATTATGAGGTTATATCTTTCTGTTTATTTCAAACCTTGTGTGGCCTGTAGGCATCCAAAGTCTAGCACACTTAATCATGCGTTTTGTAGTGCCATTAATTTGTAATGAAACAGAAAACGTGGACACAGGCCAAAGTGTGAGAAAACTGGCAATGATAATTTGGTTTGACATTGCTGGTAGAAGGAGCAATTTGAATGAATGAATGCTTTATAGTCACATGTGACAAGTCACAATGGAATTCTTTGCTTGCATACACAAAGTATGCAAATAGTAGCTCATAAAAGGAGCTTACAAAGTATTAAAATATGCTGTCAGATTGAAAGGTCCCCCTTTCATCTTCACCCCTCCCTCACGGCGGACCCCCACGCCCGATCCTCCGTTATCCATTATTCTTCCCCCTCCCTCACGGCAGTCTCCCCGCGCTGGGTTCCCATTCCTCTTCCTCCTCCCCCACGCCGGGTCCTTCTTTGTACATTCCCCCGGCAGCGGCGTCCTCACTTCCACGTGTCCGTTCTCGTCCATCGGTCGGCGCCATCATCGACCGCCTCACCGACCTCTCCACTATCGCCGCCGGGTCCTCTCCGGATGCCTCCGTGGCACCGACCCAGGCCCAGCCGCAGGCTCCACCGTCCCAGGCACCGATGGCCGTGGGCTTCGTCAACCCGTGAGGCACGGTCTTGCAAGTCTCCGGCCTCGGCTTCTCAGCAGCACCTCCAGTAGGCGCCTGCCGCAGTGGCACCTCCAGAAGGCATCAGGTGGATCGCTGTTTTTCCCGATAGTGGGGGGGATAGATACGACATTAGTTTAGAGAGCTGGACTTTACATACAGGAAGACAGCAGGTCCATGTGGAACCATCGACTGGAGTGGAGGTGTTAGTATGTTCCAGACTCAAGCAACACAAAAGGAGGTGTTCATGAATCATTATTCATGAATACAAGATCAGCATTCTTCTCCACCTACCTCCATTGGTGAAATCTCAGTTAGGGTCATCATGTAACCCATCTGAGATCAGCCTCCTACAGCTCCTTGTGCTGCTTGTTGGTGCTTTAGTTCATTTTCCTTCCTCCATTTGCTATTTACTGTTAAATTCCTGGACAAACATATTTTGTTTGTAAATTTCACATTGCAATAAGAAATTGTTTAAGAAATTAACTGATTTTTTAACTTCATCCTGCAGGGCCTCCAGCAGGAATTTTTTGGTATCAAGCATCAACTCCAAGAAGAATCTAACAGGGTAGTTCAGGAGCAGAAAAATCATCAAACGCAATTACTGAAAGTCAAGGAATTAATTAGAACCAAAAAAGCTCAATGTGAAAGGTACCGCAATAATTCTAATCCCTTAAAGCCATGCATCAGTTCATAAAAACATCTATGCTTATTAGAGAGGCCTCGACTTTATGTTACTTTCTCCTACCTCCAACTCCCCCCTACCCACCCCCACTTTGAGCCCTGCATATGCAAAGCAGACACATTATTCATGAATACGAGATCAGCATTCTTCTCCACCTCTCTGAAAACATCTAAAGGTGTAAAATATGCTGTCAGATCTTGTAGTTGGAGTTTATATTTTTGGTTGCAATTCATAATTACACAAGCAAAAATACTGTAGCCAATAATCAGCAGTTCAATACTTGAGCATTACTTTATTTCAAAGATAGTGAAATATTTCATATTTTGGTCCGTTTTTGGAATCCTTTTGCCGTGACTTGATAAATGTTCCCCACAAGGATGGCCTTGAAGTCCTCCGTTTCCTCCTCGACCGCAGAACCAGCCAATCCCCATCTACCAACACTCTCCTCCGCCTAGCAGTGCTGGTTCTTACCCTCAACAACTTCTCCTTTGACTCCTCCCACTTCCTCCAAACCCAAGGCGTAGCTATAGGCACTCGCATGGGCCCTAGCTATGCCTGCCTCTTTGTAGGGTATGTCGAACAATCACTGTTCCAGGTGTACACTGGCCCCATCCCCGAACTCCACCTCCGCTACATTGACGACTGCATTGGTGCTACCTCTTGTACCCATGCAGAACTCACTGACTTCATCTAATTCACCACTAATTTCCATCCTGCTCTTAAATATACTTGGACCCACTGTTTCTGGATCTCACCATCTCCATCACAGGATACAGACTAGTGACGAACATCTACTACAAACCTACTGACTCCCATAGCTATCTTGACTACAATTCTTCTCACCCTGTTTCCTGCAAAAATTCTATCCCCTACTCCCAATTCCTCCGTCTATGCCGCATCTGCCCCCTGGATGAGGTGTTCCTTACTAGGGCATCGGAGATGTCCTCATTCTTTAGGAAACGGGTTCCCCTCTTCCATTATAGATGAGGCTCTCACTAGGGTCTCCTCAATATCCCGCTCTTGCTCCCCCTACTCGTAACAAGGATAGTCCCCCTTGTCCTCACCTTCCACCCCATCAGCTGTCTCATACAACAAATTATTCTCCAACATTTCCGCCACTTCCAACGGGATCCAACCACTGGCCACATCTTCCCATCTCCACCCCTTTCTGCTTTCCGCAGAGACCCTTCCCTCTGAAACTCCCTGGTCCACTCATCCCTTCCGACCCAAACCACCCCCTCCCCAGGTACTTTCCCCTGCAACCGCAGGAGATGCAACACCTGTCCCTTTACCTCCCCCCTCAACCCCATCCAAGGACCCAAACAGCCTTTCCAGGTGAGACCGAGGTTCACCTGCATGCCTTCCAACTTCATCTATTGTATCCGCTGTTCCAGATGTCAACTTCTCTACATCGGCGAGACCAAGCGCAGGCTCGGTGATCGTTTAGCTGAACACCTCCGCTCTGTCCGTCTCAACCAACCTGATCTCCTGGTGGCTCAGCGCTTCAACTCCCCCTACCATTCCCAATCTGACCTTTCTGTCCTGGGCCTCCTCCATTGTCAGAGTGAGGCCCAACACAAATTGGAGGAACAGCACCTCATATTTCGCTTGGGCAGTTTACACCCCAGCAGTTTGAACATTGACTTCTCCCACTTCAGGTAGCCCCTGCTTCCCCTCTCTATACCCTCCCCCTTCCCAGTTCTCCTACTAGTCTTCTTGTCTCCGTCTACATCCTATCTTTGTCCCGCCCCCTCCCCTGACATCAGTCTGAAGAAGGGTCTCGACCCGAAACGAAGCATCTCTCCTGAGATGCTGCCTGACCCGCTGAGTTACTCCAGCATTTTGTGTCTACTCTCGGAAAGGTATTTGGTAGGTAGGCCTTTTGTTGCATCTAGAATTCAACAGGTTACAAACTTTGTCCTTAAGTAACCTGGATGTTAAACTGTTGAATATTTTAATTATGTCCAGCTGTTTCAGCATCCCCAAGTTATTTTCATTGGGACTTACATGATTCTTTTTTACTAAGGTTTGTAAAATCAATTAATGACAAGAATGAGGAACTGATGAAACTAAAAAAGGAATTGCAGAATGACCAGTAAGTACAGTCTATCAAGCTTTTTTTTTTAACACAAATAATCTTTTTACTGCAATAAAATTAATTGTGGCTGAGACTGGACTATTGCTGCGATCCAGACCAGAAAGTCTTTGACTTTTCTAAACCCAACAGCCAAAGAAGCTGCATTAAAATTAGGTTGAAAATCAAAAGAACTACAGTTAGATTAAGAAAGGGGTTAAGAACGAAAGTTTGGATTAATAAGCAAATAAAGTCTATTTCTGGCAAAATACATACTTTCGTTATAAAACGAATAAAGGCTTAATTTCTCGGAAAGGAAATCAAAATGTAAGATCTGATTTTTGAACGTTGCAGTGAAGCTGAGAAAGGGAAAGTTATCTTATCTAAGATAAAACAGTTCCAGAAACTGAAGGTTCTTCCCTGTAATTGACTGCATGTTTTGTAAGGATTGAGGGCAGAGTTACAAGCTGAAAAACGGCATGCATGCCACTTTAAAAAGGGAAGTACAAATTTCTAATAATTCTGTTTACAGGTTTAGAAAAATACGTTAAACAAAAAATGATTCTTCTTCGATCTGACATTTTTGTTGAGATAATGGATCAGGTTTTCTTATTTTAATAATAGTTTCTCTATTCTGATTTGTTTTGAGGCCGATATCCCAGCTCAGTCTTGCTTTCAGATCACAAAATGCAACTAGGTGAATAATTTGGTTTGGTGCTGTTAACTTCCTTGTTATCTACTCAATTTACTCGTATTTTTGACGAGTGACAGTTTACGATGATATAAAATTGATGCATGTTAAGCTCCACTAAACAATCTGAATCTCTTAACATTTAATTTCATAAGAATGTGAATTAATGCTCAAGATTCCAGCCTTGCAGTCTCTTGTATCCTTATAAATGGGAGAGTATTGTTGATGGAAATAAATAGATTGTGTCGGTGTAACTTCACAAAAATATATCAATGCTGATCTAAAACATGTGACTCTCCTGATATTTTTCAATGAGGTTGTTGCAGTTTCATATCTGTTCTGTAAAATGTATATTAGGCTACTCTAATGGACGATTCTCCACTTTGACATGCTGGACTGATCTTTGAATTTTACTAAGAGGTTCAAATAATAAGACCGGGGGCACTGTTAATCCATTTAAACTGCCATCTCTCTTGTGACTTTGGTTTTCACGAGTGATTTTAGAGTTAATTACTTATTTAACAATCTACCTGCAGATTTGCAGAATGTAATGTCTTCAATACCCTTGACATTTTCACAGAAAAGAATGGTCCCATGAAAAATTACAGCTGGAGAAAGAGATTGCAAATATTAAACAGACCGAAACAGAGAATGTGAAAAAGGCAATCAGTCAAGAGGTGAGAGGTATCTGGTCAGGCTTCCACAGATTTATTGATCGCTACTTACTGGCACTTAATATTTTTGTTGCATGAGTCTCTGGATTAAGCTGACAGTCTACGGAGGATTCAGTGCCAGTTTTACATTCCTAATTTTGATGAACAAAAACCTTTAAAATCACAATTACAGAGGATTTTATTGAAATTGACTTATTAGATTAACCAAATATTTAAAGTAAGTTATATCCTGTTAATTTGCTGCCTAACAGGTGGTAGTTAAATGTATATCTACTTAGATTTGTGGTAAAGGAATGCAGACTAAAATGATTGTTTCTCCGGCAGTGTCTTTTGCTGGAGATGCGCAGAGATTTCACACTCAGAAACCTGGAGGAAGCCCTGTTGGAGACAGATCATCAACTAAGCTTGGTCATGGATAAGACAAGGGGGTATCTTCACTTTTAATTATTTCAATGCGAGTTAATCGTTATTGGATACAAATCCATGAATTTTGCTTGTGAATGAAATCAGCCATTAATTCTCCATCATCAAATTGACCGATGACAGTTTTACAAATAGCTCTTCAAATTCACATTGTCATTCTATTTAGTTTGGATTCAGGAATAGCATTTCTGTTCTTGTACCTTTCAGGTCAGTTGGTTAAGCCACGGGTAAACCTCCTTCCCATACGCCGTTCTTCAAAGGAGGCTTTAAACCATTGTTAAGCTCACCATGTGCTTAATATGGTTTCAATTCCATGCCCTGGCCACCAACCTCTCAGCCTTGACTTGAATGGGAGACAACACACTTGAATGTTTGATGTGAGAAGTTTGAAAAATGGGTGTGGTGCCTTAGAGATTTATTTTGTATACATGTTTCCCATATAAATTCTAGGCAAATTGTTGATCCATCACATATTCAAGCCGCTCTGAACAAATGGGAAGCTGCTGCTGCAGATCTCAGAGGCAAGATTGACTATACAAAGGTACACACACATTTCAGGAATTTTTGCTTTAGGACTGTATTATCATTTTGTAAATATTGCAGACCTAAGTTATTTGCAATGTATTCAATTTGTCATGAATATATTTCTGTGTTGGAAGATGCTGGTTTAAACCAAAGATAGACACAAAAAACTGGAACAACTCAGCGGGTCAGACAGCATCTCTGGAGAAAAGGAAGAGGTGATGTTTCGGGTCGAGACCCTTCTTCAGAAGTCTCAACCCAAAACGTCACCTATTCCTCTTCTCCAGAGATGCTGTCTGGCCTGCTGAGTTGCTCCAGCTCTTTGTGTCTAACTTTATTATGATGCCTTATTCTTTGTGAGTAATCTTGTTTTCACCTTTGTTAATATAGCAAAAACCATGTGTATTGTTTAACCATTAATCTGCTACATAAGCAGATTTGTACTGCCTATTAAAACTTTTACCTCTATGCGTGTCTTGTGAGGGATCACTATACTACAGAACTGACAGTGGGTCTTTATATTTTTGACTCTATTGGCTGCCCATTATAATCTTCTGATCCCCAGTTGACAAAATTAACCTTTTTGAAATCCTCCCCTGACAACTCACCTTCTGTCACAATGTGCATATGTAAGGGAGAATTGAAAAGTTTGTGGTGCTGTGAAAAGGAATAAAGAAATAAGATTAATTTGGCAGCACGGTCAAAAACTCAGCAGTCAAGATTAAATAAATGGTTTCACCAGTGCACTGTTATTTAATGAGCACGGGTACACTTTGAGGCTGTGGCTTTTCAAAATACCAGAGACCAAAGCAAAGCTGCACATGAAAGCAGAAATATCATGTTCTGAATAAATGCCAACTGCTATTCATGTTTTAATCAGTAATATCCAAGCAGTTTAAAATTCTAGGATTTCTAGGCACAGGATAATATTTTTTCAATTACTCTTAACACTTTCTCCAATAATGTGAGGCATTGTGGGTTTAGAGAAAATATTTATTTTCATATTTTCTTTTATGAATTATTCACATTCCAAGTTTGTGAATATAAGTGTCAGAATGAGTTTTTACATTTGTATGTCCAGAATGGTGTCATTTTGGAAAGGTATTCACATTTTTTATCACCTTTTATTTCCTTAAAGCCTCATTCTCTTGCACCAATTCAGATCACTTAGTTTAATTAATACCGACCAGGATGAGGCCTAATAATTGTCCTGTTACTACACCCACAGTGCAGACACTCCCTCATCATCAATATTTTGAATTAATTGTAGAGATTGATGCAATGTAGTCTTTTATTAACTTGAAACATTTGTCTTTATTATTTAGAAAAAATTCAATAATCATATTCAGCTGATCAAAAATGGAGACAAATTGAGTAATCTTCCTAAACTCATTAATCCTGAACCACTTCCTTTGCATGTTCTGGTAAGAAGACTGGTTTCTCTCAGTTTGGCTAAATAGTTGAATTTATTGCCATTATTATGAAAAATAATGAGAAGGGTTACTGTTGCAAGGTCGAACTATTGGGTGCAGAGAGCAGAAAAATAGAGATCAAGACAAGCAGAAGTTGTGGTCTGTGGAACTGCCACCTGGCTGTGCTTTCTGAGTGTAAATGTTGGTTTAAAATTGGTACGGTGGCCAACCTGAGACATTCACTGGTATCTCCCTCATACTGCAGGTACATAGTTCCTTGAAAGTGGCATCACGGGTAGATAGAGTGATCAAGAAGGCTTTCGGCACATTGGCCTTCATCAGTCAGTGTTTTGAGTACAGTGGTTGAGAGGTCATGTTACAATTGTACAAGACAGTGGTGAGGCACATTTAGAGTATTGTGTTCAGTTTTGGTCACCCTGTTATAGGAAAGATGTTGTTAAGCTGGAAAGGGTGCAGAGAAGATTTACGAGGAATTTGCCAGGAGTTGAGGGCCTGAGCTATAGGAAGAAGTTGAACAATACTGGACTTTATTTTTTGGAGCACATGAAGATGGGGGAGGGGGGGATCTTATAGAGGTGTACAAGATCATGAGAGGTATAGATGGGGTAAATGAACAAAGTCTCATCCAGAGTTGGAGAATCAAGAACCAGATTTAGACCAGGTGTAAGGTGAAGGGGGAAAGATTTAATAGGAACCTGAGAGGCAACCTTTTTTACACAATGGGTGGTTGGTATATGGAACGAGCTGCCAGAGGATGTAGCTGAGGCAGGTACTATCACAATTGTTAAAAAAACTTTTGTACGGGTATATGGATAACATAGGTTTAGAGGGATGTGGACCAAACGCAGGCAGGTGGAACTAATGTTGTTGGGCATATTGGTCAGCATGGCCAAGTTGGGCTATAGGGTGCTTTTCCACATGTATGACCTTATGAATCTCTATTTTTCATATCTGTACACAAGTTTATTCAGGTTTTTGAAAATTTACTTCTGTTCTTAGAAATCTGGGGGGAAAACGAGCTCTCAGGGTTTACCATTGTCCCGTCAGTCAGGCCAGGTGCACTCAGCTGCTACATCTGCTACCATGATGACTCCAACCTTCGGCCAGTTACATGGATACAGAAACAGGTAAGTTTTAAAGTTTGGCATTATGTTTTAATGTTAATATTAGATTTAAAATGGTATTTTGTTCTATTTCTTCCATTGAAATCTGGCCTCCTTCCATAAATTACTTTTTAGATTTGTGGCATTTAGTTGTCACTGAACATTTGGCAAACATTGTCCTTTGAAAATATGTCAGTGTGCTGCTACCTGAACCACTGCAGTTTATGTAATGAAGGTGACAACCATAGTGCCTTCAGGAAGAGAATTTCAGGATCTTGGGACAGATCTGATGAAACAGCAATATATTTTCACTCAGGATAATGGAGTCATGCACATGGAAACAGACAATTTCAGTCAATCCATCCACGCCAACCAAGATGCCCAATCTAAGCTAGTCCTATTTGCCTGCATTTGGACCATATCCCTCTCAATCTTTTCTATCCAAATAATTGTCCAAATGTCTTTTACATGTTGTTTCTGTACCTGCCTCAACCACTCTTTGGCAGCTCATTGTGCACCTTCTGTGCTACTCCGTAACCTGAAGGCAATATGCGGATATCCCATGCGAATGTGCCCTTGTCACTTTCGCAGGTCATGGGTTTAAAGAGCCTTAATGAGATGCTGTAATGCAGGTTGGAGATAGCACAGTGTGTTTTGTCAATAGTGGAAGGAGTGAATTGGCGCAGAGACTACCATTTTACAAGCAATTAGCGGTATGACACTAGGCTCCTTGTGGCAAGGTCTATGGGAGTCCGAACGTGTGTCACTTGCTGCAAGGTACCTGTCCTCAGTGTCGCGGTATTCTCCTGACTCAAGTTTCTAACCAATGGTGATCCCAAGATGTGATGGTGAGTAATTATAAAGGCAAAGCAGCTTAGATTCACAGCATAATCATTATATTGGAAACTATAGTGGAATTTAAGAGACTTGATATAGGTATTGGGATATGGATTACATTTAGGTTGAGAAGATTAGTTTAAATTAGCATCCTGTTTGTTACAGACATTATGGGCCGAAGGGCCTGTTCCTGTGCTGTTCTATGTTTGATCTGTGCTACCCTGCTCTGATCATCTGCCTCCATGATTGTCTCTCTATATTTTTTATTTCAGATTTGATGCTGTGGTAATACCTAGCCAATCCTTAGTCCTGCTTCACCTTTGAACTGTCCGTAGTTTACCAACTCAATGATTATGCTGCTCTTACGTCTCAGGAACTGATGTTCACGCACAAGAGAGGGCAGGGGGGGGTGGGGTGTCAGGGCAGGAGGAGTGCGGGGAAAGAGAGGACTGGAACAATGGAGGAGAGAGGGCCGGAGGAAGGGTGGAGAGGGCCACAAGATGTAAAGAGAGGGCCAGTGATGTTGGGGGGAATAAAGGTTCACTGTTCAAAGAAGGGGTGTCTGAATTCCTAGACCATTGCCTGTACAACATTCTGCAATATAATTTCTCTTTTAGATCAGAGTTAAGCAACTTTGATGATCCAGTACTAATGGAGCAGGATTTGTGGTTGGGTCTTGAATATCATAAAGCCGCTAACCAGATTGTGCAACAACCGGAGGTATGAAGTAAAATTGTTATTGATTACATTTCTATAATATAATCATTGAAACAACTAATGAGCCACATCCTGTGTTCTGCTTGGCTGAATACATTATATTTATTTCCTTTTTGAACAAACTACTGTGGAGTAGGCATCATGAGGTAGAACTCAGTCATGATGCTTCAGAAATTCAGGCGCAATTTCAGAAATGGAGCACAGTGTGCAAAACCACTAAATCACACATTTATTATATAAAATTATGAATTCATTTTTACCCCACTGTCTTGAAACACTAATTAAAAATAGAGAAAGCTCTTCAGGATAATGAAAACACAGGAGTAAGTGCATCACAGAGAATGGTGCTGATTGTTGTTTTGTGCTGCTTCAGATGATTTTTTTGAAAGTTACAGAAGATGAATTATATTGGGGGTCGATGACTCTGGTAGGGAAGAGTAAGAACAGCCAGGATCACTGCTAGTAACTGTTGTCTGCTGATTCCAGATCAAAAGATCACTGTGTTTATTTAAACTGAAATGGAAATTGACATCGCCCCACGGTGAAATAGTCAGCACTTTGAGTCATCGAGTGATATAGTGTGGAAACAGGCCCTTCGGCCCAACTTGTCCACACCGGCCAACATTGTCCCAGCCACACTAGTCCCACTTGCCTGCGCTTGGTCCATATCCCTCCAACCTGTCCTATCCATGTACCTGTCTAACTGTTTCTTAAAAGATGGGATAGTTAGTCCCAGCCTCAACTACCTCCTCTGGCAGCTTGTTCCATACACCCACCACCCTTTGTGTGAAAAAGTTACCCCTCAAAACCCTATCAAATCTTTTCCCCCTCACCTTGAACCTACAGTATGTCCTCTGGTCCTCGATTCCCCTACTCTGGGCAAGAGACTCTGTTCATCTACCCGATCTATTCCTCTCATGATTTTGTGCACCACTATAAGATCACCCCTCATCCTCCTGCACTCCATGGAATAGAGACCCAGCCTACTCAACCTCTTCCAAAAGCTCACACCCGCTAGTCCTGGCAACATCCTCGTAAATCTTTCCTCAACCCTTTCAAGCTTGACAATATCTTTCCTATAACATGGTTCCCAGAACTGAACACAATATTCTAGATGCGGTCTCACCAATGTCTTATACACTGCAACATGACCTCCCAACTTTTATACTCAGTACTCTGACTGATGAAGGCCAAAGTGCCAAAAGCCTTTTTGACCACCTTATCTACCTGCGACTCAACATTCGAGGTCCTGCAACCTTCAAGGTCCTGCGACTCGACCTTCAAGGACCATGCACCTGTACTCCTAGATCCTTCTGCTCTAGCCCATGGGGTGAAATTTAGTTTTGGGAGTGCAAGATAAATGATATCACATCATTAAAGTGCAAAATAAATGGTATCACATCAACCACCAGCATGATCTTGCATAATCCATCAATAGTCAATAGTCAATAGTCGTTTATTTGTTACATACACATAAATGTGTAGTAAAATGAAACATTACCCGCAGTTGAACAATAAGACCAATAAGATTAATCAATAAAAATGCAATAACACATACAATCACAACTAACACCAAACAAAAAGAAACATCCATCACAGTGAGTCTCCTCCAGTCCCTCCTCACTGTGATGGAAGGCTCCATTGACCGCAGTTGAACTTAATTTTCTATTGGAGGCAAGCAATGCCTATGCCCTCCTTTCACTGAAACTGAATTTATACACATACATGTAAAAACAACTGCACTGACCAATTACTGGCAGAATGTGTGTATTTATTTTGATGCTTCAGCTTCGGAACTGTCTTCAGAAGAGATGGGGAATAAAATAAGAGAAATTATGAAGGAAGAAACCAAAGGAAGACATTACCTTGTCCATGTTCACTTACAGGATGTGCCTGGGTGTCATTAATAACAATTAAGTCGATTCCATTTCTAATTATGGGTTTCTCCCTGCTACTCAAGTTTCCTGATATAACCCAGATGTTTGGGTCCAGGGTGTCAGAGTGTAATACGATGATGCCTTCATTTTGTTAATTTGCTAATGATTTGCTTTGTTCCTGATGACAGTAGTAGCACAAGGGACACGTTTTTAGTTTCCATTTGCACAACATGTCCACACCTGTCATGATATGTTTGCATGTAGTTCAGACATGCACATGACCTGTAGAACATAAAGGCAAAGAACCTAAAGTTCATCGGGTGTTTCACTTGCAGGAAGTTGTGTCCAGCTACAATGAATGCTGTGGAATGGCAGCGGATAGAGTTAGGACATTTTATTTTCTTGATTGAACAGATTTTGCAGAGGATGGCAGCAACAGAGCAGAATGATGGGTGTAACTCAGCAGGTCAGGCAGCATCTCTGGAGAGAAGGGATGGGTGACGTTTCGGCTCGAGACCCTTCTTCAGACTGATGTCAGGAGGGGCGGGACAAAGAAAGGATATAGGTGGAGACAGGAAAACAGTGGGAGAACTGGGAAGGGGGAGGGGAAGAGAGGGACAGAGGAACTATCTAAAGTTAGAGAAGTCAATGTTCATACCGCTGGGCTGTAAGCTGCCCAAGCGAAATATGAGGTGCTGTTCCTTCAATTTGCGGTGGGCCTCACTATGACACTGGAGGAGGCCCATGACAGAAAGGTCAGACTGGAAGTGGGAGGGGGAGTTGAAGTGCTCAGCCACTGGGAGATCAGGTTGGTTAAGGCGGACTGAGTGAAGGTGTTAAGCGAAACGATCGCCGAGCCTGCGTTTGGTCTCGCCGATGTAGAGAAGTTGACATCTGGAACAGTGGATATAATAGATGAGGTTGGAGGAGGTGCAGGTGAACCTCTGCCTCACCTGGAAAGACTGTTTGGGTCCTTGGATGGAGTTGAGGGGGGGGAGGTAAAGGGACAGGTGTTGCATCCCCTGCGGTTGCAGGGGAAAGTGCCTGGGGAAGGGGTGGTTTGGGTAGGAAGGGACGAATGTACCAGGGTGTTACAATGGTCTCTGCGGAAAGCAGAAATGGGTGAGCAATGGTTGCCAACACAAGCAGCTTGGTTGTCGAAGTGGATTAGATCCAGGCATTGTGATGTGTAGTTGTACGTGGTGACACGTACATGGCTCTGATCAATGGACGATGTTCAGTAACTGAGTATAAAAGGGTCAGTGTGATAACTCTGATGTAGGTGCTTCTGAGCTGATGTGTGCCCACTTCAACCCGTTCCTCACTTCAAGAAAAACACAAATATCTGTGACCAACAGTAGTTCTCTCCTGAAATTCAAACTTTATTAAACCCAAAGGTTCTTTGAATTTTAATCTGTTCATTTTGTAATTTTGATCCTAAGAGTATTGAGGAAGATCCTTGCGTCATTTGCCATGAAGAGTTAGTTCCCTTAGAAGATTGTTATAAACTGGAATGCAAGCATATTTTCCACAAAAAGGTGGGTGTACATTTAATTGTTGCACAACTGCTGTTAGGTTGTTCAGCATCAATATTTATGTTGTTAATAACTTGAAATGTAATAATGCTTAAAGTATCAGTCATACTTAAAATGTCAATAACAGACAATTAAGGATAATAGTATCCTCGAGCATGTAGCAGTGATGTTATTACATGATGTACATTGTTCTGCCTCATCTCTTATCACAGAGAATATAATTGGAAATTACCACTTGCTACTCAGATAACAATTCAGCCTCTTGGACAATTATTCAGTCTATCATTAAAGCAGGGAAATTTGACTTTTTTTAGCTGTCTATTTGAAGGCGTATGTTTTTACAAATTGATACTGTTTCTGCTTCAGGTGAGATCCTTAAATTAACCTAAATTATTCAGTCAGCAAGAGGGCATGTATTTTTCCTATGCACTTGAAGTAATTTGATATTTATTGCATAATTACACCTTTCATTGGTGACTTGTTGAGGATATTAGCTCAAATATGAAAATCCTTCTCTGCGACAGACCAGATCTATGTGGATCTATGTTAATCTATCCTAGATTAAAACACTGCACTCTAAGATAAAATGAAAGATAATGGCATTCTTTTTGTGCTTTGTTCCTGATTTGGTTTAAAGATAATTAGAAGTACTTTCAGGCTGCAAATTTCCCAAAAGGAGCAGCATTTAAACTTTAATTAGCTATGTATTGTGCTTAGAGTAACAATATTTACTGAAATATTGTGGCTTTAAAAGTATAGCCCGAATTTCAGGCCAGACCAGATTTTTTTATTGTTACCCTTGGTGGAAAAGGCATCCTCATACCCCTGCCCCTGGAGTTAGACACATGTTAATTGTAATTTTAATTGTAATTAATTTATTAGCCAAGTATGTAAACATACAAGGAATTTGATTTGCCAACAGTCATACAAAAAAGCACCAAGATACATAACCTCATAAAGATTAAACATAAACAGCCACCACAATTGCGTGTGAGACTCCCCAGGGCACACAGCATGAGTGGAGATGCACAGCCATCAGTTCACCGTGGTGTGACCAAGGGTTTATCGACTGCTTTCACTCTCTCTGCAGTCTCTGTCCGCCTGAACAGTCAGAAAGCCGTCCACACTCGCACTAGACTCCAGGATGTTCTCATGGCGCGATGTTCCCGCAAAACACCGAGACCAATGCACTCCGAGTCCTCACCTGTGCAGGCAGCACGTCCATCTTGTTTTTTTGGCGACCTCACATTCCCCACTGTGATGGAAGGCAAATAACATACCTTCTTTCCTCCTTTTCTGCCATGGTTAGGGACAATCGAAATTTCCACATCGGGGCAATCAAAGCTCCCGTGATCGGAATGGTCGAAGCTTCTGCGGTTGGAGCTCCCGCAGTCGATCTCTAACAAAGGGACTGCCAGCTCCACGATGTTAAAGCCCCAGTGCAGACGGAGATACGATGAAAAAGTTGCATCCCCGTCGAGGAAAGAGATTTTAAAAGGTTCCCCCAACCCCTCCACCCTCACCCCCGGTCCTCATATAATACAAAAACTGAAGATAAACTAAAAACATTCAAGTAAACACAGACCAAAACAGCAAAATAAGAAAAAGACGAGACAGGCTGTTGGCACGGCTGCCATGTACGGCGCCTGTTGAAGGAATAGTGATATGCAGGCACCCCCCGAATTATGTAATAGGTGACTTGCATAGACTCGTACTTACGTAAACATTCTTCAAGCCCACTGATGCCCATATGGTCTCCGCGTTGTAGCTCTCCAGTGGTCTCCACGTCAAATAGTTCACTCATGCGCAGTGGCACATCTGTTTTCGATTTGCATAACATACAACTAATGCAAGGACGTAATCCTTACGTAAGTCGTGGAGCGTCTGCATAACCAGTGATGCTGGCGTTTGACTTGGAGGCGATCCCCAAAAATGCAGTGATGTTCCAACACTCTAATGACTTGCCCTACCTAGTTATCACACCTGCTAAATAACAATCTATCAGATTAAAAAATAAACTGCAGGTCGAGCAGCATTTGTGGAGGCAAAGTTGATGTTTCAGGTTGAGACCCTTGATTAGGACATCAAGATCTATCAGGTGTAGTTGAAATACATTTTATGAAGTAAATGCCGCTGTGATGGTGATGGAGGAAATAAATGTTTGGATAATTAATGGGGTATCAATCACTTGGGTTGTTTTGTTGTGGGATGGTGCCAAACTTCAAGAGTGCTGCTAGGGCAACACTCATCCAAGTCAAGTGGAAAGTATTCTCAATTTCTTACTTGTGTCTTATATTTGTGGGTAAGATTTTGGGGTGTCAGGAGTAAGTCATTTGCCAAAGAGTACCAAGTCAGTGACCTACTGTTTTAGCTGCTGTAACTATGGGTGATCCAGTTGAGATTCAGGTCAGCGATAAATAACTCCACGATATTGCAAGTGGGGTACTGAGAAATGTTAAGGATAGGTAATTCAATTCTCTCTTGAAGATAGTCGTTGCCTGGCACTTTGTGGGTGAACGTTACCTGCCTGACTCTTGTCTGGGCTTTGCTTCATGCAGGGACTGACCACTTTATTTATGAGGAGCTTTGCATGGAATTGAACACTTGATGTTTGCTGACGATTGCCCAATTTCTAATCTAAATGATGGTAGAAGTAAATAGTCTAAAATATTATAAATACACATTTTAGCTTTTATATGCTTTTGAATTGGAACACAATTTTTTATGGTTTTTAAGACAAAATAATACTTGCTTTATGCACACAGTTAAAACTCCTGTGTACATGTTAAATAATTGAACATTATTACACTGTAAAATTTTGAGGTGAGCATACGGAAAATAAAACAGGAGATGAGGCAGGAATTATTCCTATCATATGCGGTAAAATATTTTGAAGAACAGACTGTCTTCGCTAATTTGTTATCAATACTATATAAAAGGTTTGGGCATTATAAATCTTAGGACTTAAGATTGATGTTGTATCATACCACTGAAGATTGTCAACTGGATTTCCTTGCATAATATAACTTAGCCACAAAGCAGAGTAGCCAAAGAACGTGCTCTATTATAACTTGCTTAGTGCCAATATAAGTACATTGGCAGACACCAAAGTGTTTTTTTTAAATTTGTTAAAATAATGTTACATATCTTTCAGAAATGTGACTATAATATAGATATTTCTATATTGCCTGCAAGCATTATGTAACAGTAACAGAAACCTTTTTTTTCCTTGTAGTGTATTGATTACTGGCTGAAGGAACAAAGCACATGTCCAATTTGCAGGATTCTTGTATTAAAGCCAGAGGACTACCCCCAGCTGCCCAAAAAATAAGGTTATCTTAATTAACAATATGCAAACAAAAATAGCTGTTGGGTTATTAAAATGACTGTGTTTAATTTGTACAAACAGAATAAACTTGTTCTTTCAAATTTGCTATTACAAACCTTGATTGTGCTATTTTGAAGATCTCTGTTCACTGTTGAACCTTGGATTTTTGTCAATTTAATTTAGAGATGCAGCGGGGAAAGAGGCCCTTCGGCCCACTGAGTCCACACCAACCAGCAATCCCTGCTCAATAACACTATCTTACACACTAGGGACAATTTACATTAATACCAAACCAATTAACCTACAAACCTATACGTCTTTGGAGTGTGGGAAGAAACTGAAGATCTCGGAGAAAACCCACACGGTCACGGGGAGAACATACAAACTCCGTACAGACAGCACCAGTAGTCAGGAACGAACCCGGGTCCCTGGCGCTGTAAGGCAGCAACTCTACCGCTACGCCACCGTGCCGCCCTGTCTGGTGTGCATTTATCTTGTAATTGCTCTAGAAGTCATTTTTATTTAATTTCTCATAGCTGGTGGGTGTGTTTTGGAATCAGGAGTGCATTGCTCCGTAGATGAACTTAGAAATTGTAGAAAATAAAGAAACGTGTTACTTTTCAGAAAATTAAGTATTCTTTATTTTTAGTTTTAAAGTACACAACAAAGTATTCTGACTCAGACTTAAATGCAGAAACTATTTTTTTTTTTTTCATTTTCTTTGTATCTAGGGGTTTAAACGTAAAATCCATTGAACTTGCCAAGCTCACTTGACTCCACAGAAGCAGTTAGTTGCTGTGAAGGAATCTGAATTGAAGGCAGAACTGTGTTTGTTTCTTTGGAGAGTACAAAAGAGAAACCTAAAATTGACACATGCCTACAAGATAATGTCCAAGGAAAATTTACTCAAAACAATTGAGGGAAACCTGACGTGGTTAGAAGTATAATGTAGAAGTTAAGAAGGTTCCTGCTATGTTGATGGAATATATTATTTTAATTGCATTTAACCCCTGCTGTATATTTTGGAGAGTGGATATATGAGAGAATTACAATAATTATATGTTTCCCTAATTATTCATTAAACAGTGTAGCCTCTGAAGAATCTACCCTATCATGGCAAATCCTGCACTATCACTCTTCTAATATTCATTGTTGAAATATTCACCATCTCTAATAAAGATTTATTTATATACCATTCAATCTATTTATTTATTCAACAAGAATGCAATGATTCAGTTACTTTCAAAACTAATTGTATTTATTCAGTACTTTTTCAAACTGAAATGTCAAAATCTTTAAAACACAATAAATAACGTTTAAAGTGTTATTAGTAAAGTTCTATAAACAGTATTCAGATAAATGGCCCGTTCCATTTTGTGTTGTTGGTTGAAGGGAAATTGTTGGGTAGCACATTCTTTATTGTTACAAAACTTACAATAGTGCAGAATTAATGACTCGCAGCAAATTATTTCCTCAATGAGAGAAAACTAAAGTGTAATTTTTCCCTTATGGCAGTACCTCCAGAACCCGTAGCATCTGCTGTCAAGAATGAAAGGGCAACAATTGCGGAGTAGACTCGATGGGCTGAATGGTCTAATTCTGCTCCTTTGTCTTATGGTTGTATGGGGACACCACCTTCAAATTCTAGACTGTCCTATCTTGGAAATATATTGTAATAAAAATGAACTGCAGATGCTGATTTACACTGATCAGTCTAAAGAAGGGTCCTGACCCGAAATGTCACCTATCCATTTTCTCCAGAGATGTTGCCTGACCCGCTGAGTTACCCCAGCATTTTGTGTCTATCTTTGGAAATAGATTGCTTTGGCATAAATGCTGGGACTGCCAACCCAACACTACTGTGGAAAGACCTTCATCAGAAGCATGTGTAGGAAGGAACTGCAGATGCAGGTTTAAACCGAAGATAGACACAAAATGTTGGAGTAACTCATCTTGTCAGGCAACATCTCCAGAGAGAAGGAATGGGTGATGTTTCGGGTCAAGACCTTCTTCAGACTGAAAGTTATGGGAAAGGAAAACAGATATAAATGATGTAGGGATATAGAACAGTGAATAAAAGATATGCAAAATAGTAAGGATGATAAAGGAAACAGACCATTGTTAGCTGTATACTGGATCAAAATGAGAAGCTGGTGCGACTTGGGGGGAGGGAGGAGGGAAAGGGGGTGGATTAAGAGGGAATGTTGGGGTTACTTGAAGTTAGAGAAATGAATATTCATACCCCTGGGCTGTAAGCTGCCCAAGCGAAATATGAGTTGCCATTCCTCCAATTTGCGTTTAGCCTCACTGACAATGGAGGAGACCAAGGACAGAAAGGTCAGTGTGAGAATGGGAAGGAGAATTAGTGTAGCAAACTGGGAGATCAGGTAGGGTCCAAGTGGACTGAGTAAAGGTGTTCAGCGAAACGATCGGCCAGTCTACATTTGGTTTCGCCGATGTATAAGAGTCAACATCTTATACAACGGATCAGTAGATGAGGTTTGAGGAGGTGCAAGTGAATTTCTGTCTAACCTGAAAGGACTATCCGGGTCCCTGGATCTTCCTCCCCTTCCTTCAGTAACTTCACCACCAATTTCCATCCTGCACTCAAATCCATTTGGACCTTCTCGCAACACCTCCCTCCCCTTTTTTGATCTTACAGTCTCTGTCACAGGAGATGTCTATTACAAACCCACTGACTCCCACAACTATCTTGACTACACTTCTTCCCACCCTGCTTCCGGCAAAGACTATCCTCTACTCTCAATTCCTCCATCTACGCCACATCTGCGCCCAAGAAGAGATGTTCCATACCAGGACACCCGAGATGTCCTCATTCTTTAGGGAACGGGGGTTCCCCTCTCCCATCATAAATGAGGCCCTCACATGTGTCTCCTCAGTACCCCGCAGCTCCGTCCTTACTCCCCCCCTTACCGTTCACCCCATCAGCCGTTGCATACAACACATAATCCTCCAACATTTTCACCACCTCCAACGGAATACCACCACTAGTTACAATGTTACACCTTCTCATCTCCACCCCTTTCTGCCTTCTGCAGAGATCGTCCCCTTCAGAACTCCCTAGTTTACTCATCCCTTCCCACCCAAACCACCCCCTCCCCAGCTCAACCCACCTGATCTCCCGGTTGCTAAACACTTTAATTCTCCTTCCCATTCCCACACTAACTTTTCTGTCCTAGATATCCTCCATTGTTAGTGAGGCTAAACACAAACTGGAGGGACAGCATCTCATATTTCGCTTGGGCAGGTGACAGCCCAGTGGTATAATAATTGATTTCTCTAACTTCAAATATTCCCAGCATTCCCTCTCACTCCATCCTTCCCCCACACAAGTCGCACTAGCTTCTCGTTTTCACCCAGCAAATGGTTAACAATGGTCTGATTCCTTTATCATCGTTACTTTTTTGCATATCTTTCATTCATTGTTCTATATCTCTCGACATCATCGTCTGTATGTCTCGCTTTCCTTTCCCGTGACTTTCAATCTGGAGAAGGGTGTCGACCCGAAACATCACCCATTCCTTCTCCAGAGATGCTGCCTGTCCCACTGAGGTACTCCAGCTTTTTGTGTCTATCTTCATTAGAAGCGTTTCATAAGGTCAAGTAGGTGACTCACCACCACTTCTCAACCACAATGAAGGATGGATAATAAATGCTGGCTTTGCCACGTTCCAAACAAAATAATTTAAGAAACTGAATGAGTCTTATTAAAACATAGAAAAGACAGAAACGTGATTAGTTTTATCTGAATATTTAACAATTTTTCTCATTACAAACCGAGAAAGGATATTTGGGTTTGTATTGTTTCCAAATGAATAACATTTCTTGGGAATGTAGTTGCACAGATGCACATAATAAATAATACACAAATTAAAAAGGATCAGATAAAAGTTATTCCTAATGAACACTATCTTAAAAATTCTGCTCAAGTGAAAATGTAATTGAATAAAAATGTACTACAGAACATGAGTTCTTGCCTGAAGGTCTCACTCAGTCCATGTCTCACTGCTGGTTTATTCAAACTTCAGAACACATCTGAAGGGGGCAGCATAAGCACTGCATGGAAGAGCTGCTTCCAAGAGAATGCTGATCATCTGGAAATGAATGTAACATCCCTCATTGCATCAGCTTAACCTAGTCATAGAAGCAAGATTTATTTTATATTCTATCTGATAAAAATTATTTCAGTAGATTTCTTCTGTGTTTTACTAGATTTGAGCTTGATGTACATCTTTGTACAATTAGATCACATGTCAGTTTCCTATATTCTTTACAGAAGATGTATATATTCAGTTACATTATAAAGTATGACCTGTTAAGCACTATGCTTTAATGGTGAATTGAGAATAGTACAGTCTGACAGGGATTCCCCTGGGGTTGCTACCTGTCGTATTGAACCGTGAAGTCTGATTATTTTGAGTAGACTGTCTGGAAATTCCTCAAATGGAAACTGGACACTACAGAGTGTAAAGCTTTAGTCTTTTTTTCTGGGAGTTTGTCACCTTTGTTGGTGAGAGAATTAAGGATGACAATTCCAGAGGTTCTGGCATCAGTATTATAAATTCTTCTCAGATAAAAGCTTGGTTCCAGCAGTCTACAATATTTTAAATATGAACTTCCCTACTCAAAAAAAGTAAAGGGAATAAACAGATCATCTGAATGGTTACGGTGGGGACATCCACAAAGACAATAATCTGGAGTGAAATTAATTGGGAAAATATTGGTAAATATTAAATCCAACATTGATTACTTACAATGAGTAATTGACAATTCTGGTGAACTGACACTAAAACGATGCACCCTCATATAAGCAATCCAATTTTGGATCAGATTGCCGGCTTGGATACCAATGATTAACTTTTTGGAGCAGCCTTCAATATTGAACCTTATCAAAGGCCTTCCTGGAGTCCATATAGACTACATCAACCACATTGCCCTCATCAATATATTTTGTAACAAAAGGCAACCCTGGAAGAACTCAGCAGGTCAGGCAGCATCTCTAGAGACAAAAAGTGCAAGTTGATGCCCTGCATTAGGATTGAGAGGAAAGGTGGGCAGCATTTCGATGTATGACGGAGAGATGGGAGAGAGGCCGGGGACGATGGGTGAAACTAGATAGGGTGGGGAGGGGTTGGGCGGAGGCTGATGATGACATGAATCCAAGTGGGAATGGGGGGGATGGGAAAGGTGAACAAAGGAAGAAGAAAACTATGAACAGTATAAATAGATTTGTTGTCAGCTGCTCCAAGTACACACTGAAGCCCACATTAAAAGCATGCAAATGAATATCAGGCCTGGCCCTCAAGCGCCAGCTGAAGTAAGCCAAAAAGCTACAGTTGTGTCAGATTTGCTACCATGAATTACACCATCCAATTCACAGGACAACAAAGGAGGGGCAGTACCTGAGAATGCCAAGAATGAATAAAGAAAAAAGAATTAGGTAACTCATCACTGGCACAACAATGTGACGGCCTAATCAGTCAGGACCATTCTTGCCAATAGAGCCATTATGACTGATCAATTTTCATTCATAACAAAGGAACTCTGACTCTGATATCTCTCTAATTAATCTACCCCTATATTCATTTTTGGATTAAAAACATGTAATCCTACAATCCCTCAAGACACAATGTTAAGGTTGTCATGTGAACATGCCTTCCCCAGCTATGAGTTGAGTAATGAAGTACTCTCCTGTTTCTGCCCAGGAGCTAGAACAAGACTGGAAACTCAGCCAGCTGCATAAACAGCTGCAAAAAGCATGAATGAATTATTGATTTTTAAAAAGCTAAACCCTGCAGTTCAGATTGGTTAAAATTATCCCAACAGGTCATTATCAATTAATCATATCCCCTAATAATTCTGTCCAATCAATATCAATCAGTTTTCAAATTCAAATATACAAAAAGAAAAGTCAACTATTTCACCTCCTCCACGCAGATAAAAAGTCAACTGAAAGTAAACGTCTCAATGATACAAATGTGTTCCAACACGACCAGCAATTCGGCAGCGGTGCTTTATGCAACCGTTGCCATAGTCATTTTTTTGCCTTATTTGCAAGTTGTCCAAGGTAACATAAGTGGTAATGAGAATAGTTTCCATACATTAACTTTGAATGCAGTTATGTGTCACTATTTATTCACAAAATGCTGGAGTAACTCAGCAGGTCTGGCAGCATCTCAGGAGAGAAGGAATGGGTGACATTTCGGGCCGAGACCCATCTTCAGACTGAAGAATGTGTCACTATCACTCGCAATAACTGCCCATTTCACCCGAGTGCCGTAAAACATGAACCAGAATTTTCCATAATTCAAGATGTATTGAATTCATAATTCGGTGCTGGCTCGAAGGGCCAAATGGCCTCCTCCTGCACCTATTTTCTATGTAGAAACAAGGAACAGCAGATGCCGGTTATCAGTCTGAAGAAGGATCCTGAACCAAAACATCAGTCTGAAGAAGGATCTCGACCCGAAACGTCACCCATTCCTTCTCTCCAGAGATGCTGCCTGTCCCGCTGAGTTACTCCAGTATTTTCAGTCTACCTTTGATTTAAAGCAGCATCTGCAGTTCTTTCCCACACATCCATTTTATCCAGGAATGCTGCCTGACCTGCTGAATTACCTCAGCGCACCCAGATGTCCTCTATATATTTTTCCATCCTCATTTAACACTGGGATGAGTGAAGACAAATCAATAGCTCCTGTTAAAAGCTCCAGATGGTTGCTTCCAATTCTACAACCCTCCTCATGTGCTCCCATGTTAAACCAGAAGATACAAGCTTGTTGCCCTGCTTTATCTATGTCATCATCCATCATGCATATGACTGGATGTGAGATTGGGTGTACTTGAGCAAAATTTGCTCATGATACAATGATAGTTGGGTTACCAAGCTGTGAGGACACAAGTAGCCTGAAGGGCGTACATTGGTGAAGGGAGTCAACAGTCAGTTAGCAAATGGAGTATAATGAGAGGAAATGTGTGGTTATCCTTATTGGAAGAAAGAATGATACAGAAATTATTATGTAAATGGTATGAGACTACTTGATGGCACTTTGGTGCTTCCTGAGCCACAGGCTAGTCCTGGAGGACTGGAGAGAATTCTTAGAGATAGGATTACCTCCCATTTGGAACGGAAAGGGCTGATTAGGCGTAGCCAGCACGGCTTTGTACACGGCAGGTTGTGTCTCACCAACACTTGAGTTTTTTGAGGAGGTGACAAAGGAGATTGATGAACCTAGGGTGGTGAATGTTGTATACATGGATTTTAGTAAGGCTTTTGATAAGGTCACATGGTAGGCTGGTCCAGAAGATAGGAGATTAGTGGGCAAAATTAGAGCACATGGTATTGGAGGTAGGGTACTGACATGGATAGAAAATTGGTTGATAGACAGAAAGCAAAGAGTGGGGATAAATGGTCCCTTTCAGAATGGCAGGCAGTAACTAGTGGGGTACCGCAAGGCTCGGTGCTGGGACCGCAGCTATTTACAATATACATTAATGACTTGGATGAAGGGATTAAAAGTACCATTAGCAAATTTGCAGATGATACAAAGCTGGGTGGTAGTGTGAACTGTGAAGAAGATGCTATGAGGTTGCAGGGTGACTTGGACAGGTTGTGTGAGTGGGCAGATGCATGGCAGATGCAGTTTAATGTGGATAAGTGTGAGGTTATCCACTTTGGTGGTAAGAATAGGAAGGCAGAGTATTATCTGAATGGTGTCAAGTTAGGAACAGGGGACGTACAACGAGATCTGAGTGTCCTAGTGCATCAGTCACTGAAAGGAAGCATGCAGGTGCAGCAGGCAGTGAAAAAAGCCAATGGAATGTTGGCCTTCATAACAAGAGGAGTTGAGTATAGGAGCAAAGAGGTCCTTCCGCAGTTGTACAGGGCCCTAGTGAGACCGCACCTGGAGTACTGTGTGCAGTTCTGGTCTCCAAATTTGAGGAAGGATACAGAAGATCAAGAGAGAGCTGGATAGATCTCTTAAGGATAGCGGAGTCAGGGGGTATGGGGAGAAGGCAGGAACGGGGTACTGATTGAGAATGATCAGCCATGATCACATTGAATGGCGGTGCTGGCTCGAAGGGCCGAATGGCCTCCTCCTGCACCTATTGTCTATTGTCTAAAATGTTCTGGATTCGCAATGACTTGGTCGTATGGATTCAGAACTGGCTAATTCATGGAAGTCAGAGTGTTCCAGTGGAAGGTAAATATTTGGCTGGAGGTGTATGACCAGTGGAGTTCTGCGGGGATCTGTGCTGGGACCTCTGCCATTGTGATGTATATAAATGACCTAAACTTTAATGTGGATGGGTTAGTGAGTAAGTTTGCTGACGACACCAAACTTTGAGGATTTTGCAGACATTGAAGGCTTTCAGAAGATAGATCAACTGCAGAAATGGGCGGAGAAATGGCAGATGGAGTTTAACCTGAATAAGTGCGAGGTGGTGCACTTTGTGAGGTTGAATATGAGGAGAGAGTATACAGTTAATGGCAAGACCATTAACTGCATTGTTGTGCAGAGCGATCTTAAGAATCCAAGTTGCGATGGCACCAGGCCGCCAGCTGTGTCACTACCCGTCTCTAGGCAGATTCCTCCCCATCCTGGATCAGTCCAATCAGGGTTGTGTCATCCGCAAACTTGAGGAGCTTGACAGAGGAGTCTGTGGAGGTGCAGTCATTGGTGTAGAGAGAGTAAAGGAGAGGGGAGAGTACGCAGCCTTGCGGAGCTCCTATGCTGAGGGTCTGCAGGTCCGAGATGTGCTTTCCCAGCCTCACGTGCTGCTTCCTGTCTGTCAGAAACTTGATGATCCACTGACAGAGTGGTTCAGGCACAGTCAACTGGGAGACTTTACTGAAGTCCACAAACAGAATCCTGGCATAGGTCCCCTTGAGGTCTAGGTGCTGAAGGATGAAGTGCAGACCTAGATTGACTGCGTCATCCGCCGATTTATTGGCCCTGTATGCAAACTGCAGAGGGTCCAGCAGGGGGTTTGTGATGTTTTTCAGCTGGGCCAGCTCGTCTTTCAATGGTCGTCATGACTACAGAGGTCAGTGCGACAGGCCTGTAGTCATTAAGACCAGTGATCCTTGGCTTTTTGGGTACAGGGACAATAGTGGAGACCTTGAAGCTGGCAGGGACAGTGCAGGTTTGCACTGTGACCCCTGGTTCTGGACTCCCGGCACGGTAGCGCAGCGGTAGAGTTGCTGCTTTACAGCGAATTCAGCGCCGGAGACTCAGGTTCGATCCTGACTACGGGTGCTGCACTGTAAGGAGTTTGTACGTTCTCCCCGTGACCTGCGTGGGTTTTCTCCGAGATCTTCGGTTTCCTCCCACACTCCAAAGGCGTACAGGTATGTAGGTTAATTGGCTGGGTAAATTTAAAAATTGTCCCTAGTGGGTGTAGGATAGTGTTAATGTATGGGGATCACTGGGCGGCACGGACTTGGTGGGCCGAAAAGGCCTGTTTCCGGCTGTATATATATGATATGATATGATATGATTGGGAACATTTTTCCTGCATCTAGCTAGTCCAGTCCTTTTATAATTTTATACGTTTCTATAAGATCCCCTCTCATCCTAAATTCCAGTGAATACAAGCCCAGTCTTGTCAATTTTTCCTCATATGACAGTCACACCATCCCGGGGATTAACCTCGTGAAACTACACTGCACTGCCTCAATAGCAAGGATGTCCTTCCTCAAATTAGGAGACCAAAACTACACAAAATACTCCAGATGAGGTCTCACCAGGACCCTGTACAACTGCAGAAGGACCTCTTTACTCCTATACTCAAATCCTTCATTATGAAGGCCAACGTGCCATTAGCTTTCTTCACTGCCTGCTGTACCTGCATGTTTACTTTCAGTGACTGGTGTACAAGGACACCCAGGTCTCATTGCTTTTTCCTAATCTGATATCATTGAGATAATAATCTGCCTCCTTGTTTTTGCCGCCAAAGTGCATAACCTCACATTTATCTACATTATACTGCATCTGCCATGCATCTGCCCACTCACTCAACCTGTCCAAGTCACCCTGCAACCTTCTAGCATCCTCTTCGCAGTTCACACTGCCACCCAACTTTTGTGTCATCTGCAAATTTGCTAGTGTTACTTTTAATTCCATCATCCAAATCATTAATATATATTGTAAATAGTTGCTGCCCCAGCACCGAGCCTTGCACCACTCCACTCGCCACTGCCTGCCATTCTGAAAAGGGCCCGTTTATTTCTACTCTTTGCTTCCTGTCTGCCAACCAATTCTCTATCCATGTCACTACCCTACCCCCAATACCATCTGCTCTTATTTTGCCCACTAATCTCCTGTGTGGGACCTTATCGAAGGCTTTCTGAAAGTCAAGATACATTACATCCACTGGCTCTCATTTATTCATTTTACTTGTCACCTCCTCAAAAAATTCCAGAAGATGCGGCACGGTAGTGCAGCGGTAGAGTTGCTGCTTTACAGCGAATGCAGCGCCGGAGACTCAGGTTCGATCCTGACTACGGGTGCTGCACTGTAAGGAGTTTGTACGTTCTCCCCGTGACCTGCGTGGGTTTTCTCCGAGATCTTCGGTTTCCTCCCACACTCCAAAGACGTACAGGTATGTAGGTTAATTGGCTGGGTAAATGTAAAAAAATTGTCCCTAGTGGGTGTAGGATAGTGTTAATGTACGGGGATCGCTGGGCGGCACGGACTTGGTGGGCCGAAAAGGCCTGTTTCCGGCTGTATATATATGATATGATATGATATGATATGAGTCCAGCAGGATTTCCCCATCATCAATCCATGCTGACTTGCATTAATCCTTTTACTGCTATCCCAATGTGCCGTTAATGCGTCTTTAATAATTGACACCAGCATCTTCCCCACCACCGATGTCAGGCTAATTGGTCTATAATTCCCCGTTTTCTCTCTCGCTCCTTTCTTGAAAAGTGGGATAACATTAGCTACCCTCCAATCCACAGGAACTGATCCTGAATCTATTGAACATTGGAAAATGATCACCAATGCGACCACGATTTCTAGAGCCACCTCCTTGAGTATCCTGGGATGCAGACCATCAAGCTCTGGGAATTTATCAGTCTTCAGTCCCATCAGTCACTGTACTGTTCTCATTATGTGGCGACACAATTTAACAGCCAGCCAAACTCCGTCCAATAAATGCATAAGAGTCAGGGATCATCTTAGTTGTGCCTTTTATTAAGATGCCGTTGTAGGTGCATTCATGAATCAAGAGTGAAACTGTAGAATAACACAACAAAATACATAAGCGATTCAATAGTGTTAGAACAAGTGTAATGACAAGGTAGCTATGGCTTGCTGCTACATGCTACATGAATTTTAAATAACCCAAAAATGTCTGAATTATTACTATAAATGTATATTAAATTACAATAATGCACTTTAAATACAATGTAGTTTTCAGAACGGCCTACTTTCTGTTTCAACCCATTTCGGCTCCACACCATCCAGGCACATGTAACATTTCAGCAATTACAGCATAAATCTTACAAAGTTGCCAAAAGCGTTCTCCTCACAAATATCACCAAATACAATTAGAATATAGGGTTACATAACACAGAAACTTACAGATTATGCTTTCACAAGCTTAAAGGAAAGGATGGCAGCAGATATACAATTTGCTTCTTGGACTGCCTGAGGAGAAAATGGCTGCTTTGAGGTCACGGTTTGAGGTCACAAAAGGTCACAAGAGACCCACTTCCTGATCAAACAAATCACCACTAGGGGCGCTAAAACAGTGCTAAAAGAACTCAAAAGCCTGGGGCAGAACAGTCACATACTATTTCTCGCCTAGTGCAAATTTCTTTCCATTCCTCTGTCTCCTTAGATCCTCTGTCCTCTAGTACATCTGGGAGATTGTGTCTTAGACAATAGACAATAGGTGCAGGAGAAGGCCATTCGGCCCTTTGAGCCAGCACCGCCATTCAATGTGATCATGGCTGATCATTCTCAATCCTTAGTGAAGACAGAACCAAAGTAACTGTTCAACTCTTCTGCCATTTCCTTGTTCCTCATAATAATTTCATCTGTTTCTGCCTTCAAGGGACCCACATTTGTCTTTACTAATCTTTTTCTCTTCAAATGCGTGAAGAGGCTTTTACTGTCCTTCTTTATATTCTTGACCAGCTTAAGCTCGTACTTCATCTTTTCAGCCTGTATTGCCCTTTTTGTTACCTTCTGTTGTCCTTTGCAAGTTCCCCAATCCTCTGGCTTCCTGCTACTCTTTGCACTGTTATACATCTTTTCTTTTAGTTTTATTCCATCCCAAACTTTCCTTGTCAGCCACGGTTGTCTCTTGCTCTCCTTAGAATCTTTCTTCCTCTGGAATGAAATGATTCTGCATCTTCTGGATTATGTCCAAAAATTCCTGCCATTGCTGTTCCACCATAATTCCTGCTAGGATCCCTTTCCAGTCTACCTTGGCCAGCTCCTCTCTCATGCCTTCATAGTCCCCTTTGTTCAACTGCAACACTGACACTTCTGATTTAACCTTCCTCTCAAATTGCAGATTAAAACTTATCATATTATGGTCACTACCTCCTAGCGGTTCGTATACCTTGAGTTTCCTTATTAAATCTGGTTCATTGGACAACACTAAATCCAGAATTGCCTTTTCTCTGGTAGGCCTCAGTACAACTTTAAGAATCCATCTCGGAGGCACTTTACAAACTCCCTTTCTTGGGGTCGAGAACCAACCTGATTTTCCCAGTCTACCTGCATATTGAAATCTCCTATAACCGCAGTGGCATTGCCATTGTTACATGTCAATTTTAACACCTGCTGCAACTTACACCCTATATCCAGGCTACTGTTAGGGAGCCTGTAGATAATTCCCATTAGTATCTTCTTACCTTTACAATTCCTCATTTCTATCCACAGCGACTCTACATCGTCAGTCCCTATGTTACCCCTCGCAAGGGACTGAATTTCATCCCTCACCAACAGAGCTACCCCACCTCCTCTGCCCACCTGCCTGTCCTTTCCATAGGACGTATAACCCTGAATATTCAGTTCCCAGTCCCGATCCTCCTGCAGCCACGTCTCTGTAATCCCCACAATGTCATATCTACCAATCTCTAACTGAGCCTCAAGCTGTAATACAAGAGATGCTTTCCACTGAATCCTGCTCAGTAAGACATGAAGAATTTTGTGTAAAATCTAAATGGCAAGGAGAGACAAGTGGGTAAGCAAATAAAATACACATTTGAAATAGTGTTACCCAAAACATTAAGAAACAGTCAAATATTATTGAGCGAGAAAATAATTGCTTTTGGATTCACTGCAATAAAATCTATTCCACCACAGGCGGTCTGGCAGTTTTTACACATATCTTTAGAAAATGATATCTGATAGCTATATTTTGTTCCAATCTGAGATAAGCCCTGCCAAATGTGTTTATTATTGCATGCAAAAGTAAACATGCCATCCAATCTTGCAAAGTAATATTTGTGGGTACCTTAGTCAGGAAAAATGAATCTGACTGTAAAACTCCATTCCAAGTTAAAGTTAATTTTTAGACCATTTGGATGCTGAATGACCAGCATGTGGCACTGAACATGAGCTTAAATGTCCTTGAATTGCCTCTAACCAGGACAGGACAATCGCAGAACAGCAATTATCTGAGTTTTCATCGTGCCAAATATTACAACAAAGACCACAGAACAGCACAGCGCTCAAACAGGCCCTTCAGCCCACAATGTCTGTGCAGAGTATGATGCCAAGATCAACTCCTATCTGCCTGTACATAATCCATATTCCTCCATTCCTTGCATATCCATGTGCCTATCCAAAACACTCTTCAATGCCACCAATGAATCTGCCACAAACACAGTCCCTGGCAGCACACTCCAGGCATTCACCACCCTCTATGGAAAAAACATGCCCCGCACATCTCCTTTAAACTTTCCCCTCTCACCGTAAAGCTATGCCCTCCGGTGTTTGATATTTCCATCCTGGGGAAACCGTTCTGACTGTCCAGCCGATATGCCTCTCATAATTGTATACACTTCTATCAGGTCTTCCTGCAACCCCCAGCATTGCAGAGAAACCAATCCAAGTCTGTCCAAACTATCCCTGTAGCTAATACCCCTAGTCTAGGCATCATTCTGGTAAACCTACTCTGCACACTTTCCAAAGCTCCCACATCCTTCCTGTAATCGGACGACCAGAACTGTATGCAATAAGCCAAATGCAGCCTAATCAAAAACCTATAAAGCTACATCATGACTTCCTGACTCCTATTCTCAATGCCCCGACCAATGAAGTCAAGCTTACCATATGCCCTCTTTACCAATCTATCTACTTGTGTTGCTACTTTCAGGTAGTTATGGACTTGGACCCCAAGATCCCTCTGAACATCAATGCTGTTCAGGGTCATGCCACCAATTATATCGTTTCCTCTTACATTTTTCGTCAAAGTGCAACACCACACACTTGATCCGATTAAACTCGGTCTGCCAGTTCTTAGCCCATTTTTGCAGCTAATCTATATCCCCATAGATAC